>NC_134483.1:524414056-524714056 GCF_040206685.1 Ascaphus truei
AAAGGGGCTGCTGGCCCGCAGCCTTAGATAGAGACAGCTACATCCAGGATCTTTGAGTTTGCTTAATGACACAGAGACATATTTGAAACGTGCTAAAAATCCAACGGATAATTTTCTGTTGGAATTAGAGAATCACTTAACAATAGGGCTAAAGAAAAATATTATTACCAGAGATGAATTTTATTTTATTTTTATAAACAAACTTACATTACCAGTATTTTATTATTTACCAAAACGTCACAAGGATACAATAAATCCTCCCGGGAGACCAATAATCTTGGGAGTTCAATCTATCACTTCCAACCTTTCAGCTTATATAGATTACTTTCTCCAGAAACCAGTTAAGGATCTTAAATCACATTTGAGGGACACCAGAAATATACTTAGTTTATGAGAAAATATCACTTGGTCAGATAATCACATGTTAGTCCCATACAATATCACAACTTTATACACATTTATAAATCACGACCAGGGATGTAAGTCCGCACGACACTTTTTTGGAATTAGGACAAACACATTCACCTGCATTTTTAGATTTTATAATTAAGAGTATTCATTTCACTCTCACTCATAATTTCTTTTAGTTTCACAAAGAAATTTAATTACAGATCACAGGTACCGCTATGAGACCCAGATTTTCACCTACTTATGCAAATTTGTTGATGGGCATTCACCATGGAGTGGCTCATGTGAACAAAAGGGGGCTTATCGATGAAATTTCTAAATCATGATCTGCTCCACAGGTGTCGTCGATAGCACAGCATTATTATCCAGTCTTATCTGTCAACAGGTTAATGTGGGGAAAGTATGCAAAACTACCTGAAGTGTTCACCCGGCACTGTGGGGTCCATTTGTAAACACCAAATGGATATTATTGAATTACCTAAATGTGCCCACTATTGCTATATTTTGGTGATATTGTGTACATTCTAAGGCTGGATTGAGGCCTATTGTAGTGCTCATAATGATGCTAAAACAGTAGCAAAGGAACTACTGCAAGAAAGCTTTCTCAGGGCTACCCCAGTCGAACAGCTGTGACCAAGGAACCCATTTCATGGGACAAGTGGTATAGGATGTGACCAAGGCTTTGGACATCCCATACCATTTGCACTGCTCTGTCAACCACAATCTGCAGGGAAAGAGGAAAGACCAAATGGCACACTAAAGCTCAAAATTACTAAAAAAAAATACAGGAGACCTGTTTCAAATGGCCTGATGCATTACCCTTACCTCTCATGTGTATGAGAAGCACTCCTGCAAAAAAGCACAAGTTTTCCCCACATGAGATATTAACAATAAGACAAATGATAACAGGAATAAATACTGGAATTTAGGTTAAGGATCTGATAATGGATGATGAAACTATAATGCAATATTGTCAGGCGTTAATGAACATCTTCAGTCTTTCCACTCTCAGGTCAAGGCGGAAATAAATAAACAGGATAGGGGAGGAAATGGACAAGAAGAGGAAGTGTTTAGATTCTGTAAATCAGAAGGGACGGAGACATCGTATCAGAAGTATAAGGAATATAAGAAAAATTGCAAAAGGGCAATCAAATTAGCAAAAATGGATAATGAAAAAGGATTGCAATAGAAAGTAAGGTCAATCCTAAAAAGTTCTTTAAGTATCTTAATAACAAAAAAATGAGAAAAGAAAATATAGGACCCTTTCAGTGTGAGATGGGTAGGCAGATTATTGAAGATAAGGAAAAAGCAGAGGTATTAAACAAATTCTTTGCCTCTGTGTTTACCAGGGAAGAATCAAGTTCAATATTATTGCCACAGGAGGCAGCCACAACCTCCACATTAATGAACAATTTGGTAACTGAGGAAGAAGTTCATAAGCGACTTGAAAAAATTAAAGTAAATAAGGCACCTGCCCGATGGCATATATCCAAGAGTTCTCAATGAGTTAAGCTCAGTAATAGCCAAACCATTATATTTAATATTCAAGGACTCTAGTTCCACAGGCTCAGTACCACAAGATTGGCGTAAAGCAGACGTGGTGCCTATATTTAAAAAGGAAGCTAGATCACAACCAGGGAATTACAGACCTGTAAGTCTGAATTCAATAGTGGGGAAACTATTTGAAGGTTTAATACGGGATAATATTCAGGAATACCTAATGGAAAACAAAATTATTAGTAATAGTCAGCATGGATTTATGAAGGATAGATCATGCCAAACTAACCTTACTGTATGTGTTTATTTGAGGAGGTAAGTAGGAATTTAGACCAGGGTAATGCAGTTGATGTGGTCTACTTAGATTTTGCAAAGGCTTTTGATACGGTTTCACACAAAAGATTTGTGTACAAAATAAAGAAAATTGGACTTAGTAATAATATATGCACCTGGATTGAAAACTGGTTAAAGGACAGACAACAGAGGGTTATCATAAATGGAACTTTTTCAGGTTGGGCTAAAGTCGTGAGTGGAGTACCTCAGGGATCGGTACTGGGACCCCTGCTTTTTCACTTGTTTATTAATAACCTTGAGGTTGGCATCAAGGGCAAAGTCTCCATCTTTGCTGAAGATATTAAATTGTGTAAGGTAGTAGAATCAGAGCCGGATGTAATTTCTCTTCAGAAGGACATGAAGAGACTGTAAACGTGGGCAGGTAAATGGCAGATGAGGTTTAAAACATATAAATGTAAGGTTATGCATTTGGGATGCAAGAATAAAAAAGCGACTTACCAATTAAATGGGGATAAATTGGGGGAATCCTTGATGGAGAAGGATTTAGGAGTGCTTGTAGACAGAAGGCTTAGCAATAGTGACCAAAGTAATGCAGTAGCTGCAAAGGCAAACAAGATCTTATCTTGCATTAAACGGGCAATGGCTGGAAGGGAAGTAAACATTATTATGCCCCTTTACAAATAATTAGTAAGATCACACCTTGACTATGGAGTACAATTTTGGGCACCAATCCTAAGAAAAGACATTATGGAACTAGAGAGAGTGCAGAGAAGAGCCACCAAATTAATAAAGGGGATTGACAATCTAATTTATGAGGAGAGGCTATCTAAATTAGATTTATTTACATTAGAAAAGAGGCATCGAAGAGGGGATATGATAACTATACTGTATACAAATATATTCGGGGACAATACAAGGAGCTTTCAAAAGATCTATTCATCCCACGGGAAGTACAAAGGACTCGGGCCATCCATGAAGGTTGGAGGAAAGGAAATTTCACCAGCAACAAAGGAAAGGTTTCTTTACAGTAAGGGCAGTTAAAATGTGGAATACATTACTCATGGAGACTGTGAAGGCAGATACAATAGAATTGTTCAAAAAAAGGTTGGACATCTTTTTTTAAATGAAATGTATACAGGGATATACCAACTAAGTATACGCGGGAAGGATGTTGATCCAGGGATTAATATGATTGCAAATTCTTGGAGTCAGGAAGGAATTTATTTTTCCCCTTTGAGATATCATCTGATGATATTGTCAGGAATCGGCGTTCTCCTCGGTCCCCACACAGAGCACCCTCCCCGCAGGGAGCCCCTGGACACACAAAACAATCCTGCCTTACCGGCCTCCACGGCTCCTCGCCCCTGCCGCCGTCGCGGGATCACTCCCCTCGGCGATTCCTCTGCTCAGCGCCGGGCGCACCCACGCCCTACTGCACGCACACCTGCACCATCCACTGGCTTGGTTCACACGCGTACACGAGTTACCGAGCACGCTCAGTCTGCACACTCTTATTCCCGTCCCCCAGACTCCAGGCTCCGCCCCCGCACACTTCACGGGCATACTCAGGTTACCAACAAGACTCACCTGGCCTGTTATGCCTGCACCAATCTGCAGTGTCTCCCTGTAGCTCTTCCTGTCCCGCCTCCGTTCCTAATTGGACCTTCCTGCTTTATCTAGCTCCTCTCTGCTCTCAGTCTTTGCTCGACATAGTCTCTGTATGGAAGTACTTCTGGATTCTCTCAGTGTTTTCACAGGTTCTGACGCAGCTCGTACGACAAACCCTTATGGCTCTCGATCTCGGCACTCCTTGGACAATGCTCACTCTGGTAACCCCTTGAACACGGCTTGGACTACGACCTATCTCCACTCTCCACTCCCTGACTTCGGAAAGGCATCATTCACTCTATCTCAACAACCGGTACCGGCAAGTATTGTCTACCTTACTACACCTGGCCTGGCAACGCTTCCTACCACACTCCGGACACGCTCCCTTTGCTGCGGGTGCGTGTATTACCACTTCCCCCTTCAGCTCAGGGGACGGGTCTGGTCTGCGGGCAGCACCGGCGTAACATTATGTCGAGCCCACAAGACGCAGACCAGACCGAACTTCAACAGTTTCTCTCCAATCTGATTCAGCAAAACCAGGCCATGGCGGATCAAATTGTGGCACTTACACGCCAGGTCGCAGTACTCTCAGACAGGGTACCGACCGCGACCCCACCAGATGTAAGCCCTCACTCCGCAAGCGCAGTTAGCAGCTCAGATGTAAGGATTCCTCCCCCCAAGCCTTATGCAGGTGAACCGCAAGATTGTAGGGGTTTCCTAAACCAGTGTGAGGTGCAGTTTTAAATGGCCCCCCCACCTCTACAATACTGATCGCAAGAAGGTAGCCTACACTTATAACCTCCTCACTGGCAGCGCCCTGGCTTGGGCTTCCCCGTTTTGGGAGCAACGTTCTGACCTTACCCAAGATTACCCGGCATTTAAAGTCGAGTTTCAACAAGTATTCAATTCTCCCGCTCGCCGGGAGATGGCATCTTTTTCTCTCCTCCAGATCACTCAGGGACGGCGAATGGTGACGCAGTATGCTGTGGAATTCCGGACTCTAGCAGCCGAGACTAACTGGGGACAAGAGGCTCTCGTCTCCGTGTTCTGGCAAGGCCTGGCAGATCCCATCAAGGATGAAGACTCTCGCTAATCCAGGCCGGATCAATTGGAGGTCATCATTGATTTGGCTGTCCGAGTGGATCAACGTATCCAGGTACGCCGCTCAGAGTGTCAGCGCACTCGCGTCCATAACTTTCAAGTTCCGTTCTCCAGCAACACTCCTGCTCCCCCAAGTGCTACCATACCTCTTCGTCCTGCACTGGAGTTGCCAGAGCCAATGCAATTGGGGGTACAACGCATCCGCACACCGATACGGCAGTTCCGCCACACCGGGGGATTGTGTTTCTACTGCGGATCCATGGAACATCTGGTTCGGGATTGTCCACTGCGTCCGGGAAACAGGAACACCCAGTGAGTACAGAGGGGCTCTCTCTGGGTGTAATGTCTCCACGTCCCCTTTCTAAAGGTGAACTCCCTAAGAAACTTACATTTCCAGTCTCCCTTTCAGGTGATAAGTTCAAGACTTCTACCGTCGCTTTCATTGACTCAGAAGCTGGAGAAAACTTTGTGGATCTTGAATTCGCCAGGTTAAACCGCATAACACTCGTGAGAAAGAAGGTTCCCATCGCACTCGTCGGTATCGATGGACGTCCTCTTACCCCGGCCCACATCTCTTTAGCCCGGCTCCCTTGCTTCTGTCCTCACATCTGCACAAGGAGATCTTAGTTCTCGATGCCATTCACACTCCTGGGATACCCATCACCCTTGGTCTTCCTTGGCTACAGCTTAACAATCCTCTCATTGACTGGACTTCATCTGCTTCCATTTCCTAGAGGTCGAGGAGGCGAGACTCATCAACTGCTGGCCAATACCTCTGTTCCCGAAGTTATTCTACCTTCCGTTTACCATCAATTCCGGGACGTTTTCAATAAGGTACAGTCAGACCTCTTGCCACCACACAGGACTTACGATTGTCCGATCGATCTAGTTCCAGGTTACTCCCTACCCAAGTCCAAGACCTACCCCTTGTCGTTACCAGAATCTCACGCTATGGATGAATATATCCAGGAGAATCTCAAGAAAAGCTTTATTCGTCACTCCAATTCCACAGCAGGGGCTGGGTTTTTCTTCGTCAAGAAAAAGGATGGGTCGTTGAGGCCTTGCATCGACTACAGGGGTTTTAACCACATCACTATTAAAAATCGTTACCCCCTTCCCCTTATTACCGAACTGTTCGATAAATTACAGGGGGCCAAGATTTTTTCCAAGTTGGATCTACGTGGTGCCTATAACCTGGTGCGCATCAGGAAGGGGGATGAATGGAAGACGGCCTTCAACACGCGTAGTGGACACTACGAATATCTGGTAATGCCTTTCGGGTTATGTAATGCTCCCACTGTCTTCCAGGATTTCATCAACGACGTCTTTCGTAAGGTACTCAATATTTTTGTTATTGTATACTTGGATGATATCCTGATTTTTTCCAAAGATCTCCAGGACCATATACGCCACACCTCCTACGTCCTTTCCCATCTCCGTGAACACCATTTGTACGCCAAACTGGAGAAGTGCACCTTTCATACGACCTCTACTCCGTTCCTGGAGTATATCATTTCCAATGAGGGGTTTATGATGGACTCCGGTAAACTTCAAGCAGTCACTGAATGTCCAAGACCCAACTCTCTCAAGGCCATACAACGTTTTTTAGGGTTCGCTAATTACTATCGTAAGTTTATACGGAGTTTTTCCACCATTGTGTCACCCCTCACTGCGCTCACCAAAAAAGGAGCTGATCCTTCTGCTTGGTCATCCGAGGCCATCTCTGCCTTCGAGACACTCAAGGAGGCCTTTATATCTGCACCTATTCTCCGTCATCCCAACATCGAACTTCCCTTCGTCCTGGAGGTCGACGCTTCTGATTGCGGCGTTGGTGCCGTTCTTTCCCAGAGACCCACGCCCCAAGATAAGTTACATCCCTGTGCATATTTTTCCAAGAAATTCTCATCTGCCGAGAGGAACTATGACGTGGGTAACAGGGAACTTCTGGCCGTGAAGATGGCTCTTCAAGAGTGGAGACACCTGCTAGAGGGGTCGAAAGAGCCGTTTACTATTCTCACGGACCACAAGAGCCTTCTTTACATAGAGAACGCTCGACGCCTTGGTCCACGACAGGCTCGATGGGCTCTTTTTTTTTCTCGATTCGATTTTCACCTTTCCTATATCCCCGGGACCAAGAACGTAAAGGCAGACGCACTCTCCTGAATACATTCTTCTGAAGAGAGGCCAGAGGAATCTTTGGAGACTATCCTTCCACATGAGAGGATTCTCGCCAATCAAGAATCTTTCAAGAATCTTGACAAGATTTTGCACTCCCAGAGACGCATTCCCAAGGACTTGGTCGTTCCCGACAACAAACTCTTTGTACCATCCAAATTTGTTCCAGAGGTCCTGTCTTGGGGTCACTCCTCTAAATCTGCAGGTCATCCAGGTTTAAAGAAGACTACTGATCTCATTCATCGGAATTTCTTGTGGCCAAGGATGTCTCAAGATATTCTGGAGTTTACCCGCGCATGCCCCACGTGCGCCCAAAGCAAGACTCTCCGTCAAAAGCCTCAGAGTTTTCTGTTAACCCTTCCAGTTCCCGACTGCCCCTGGTCCCAGATTTCTATGGACTTCATCATGGAGTTGCCCAGGTCCAGAGGAATGAACACTATCTTGGTGGTCGTGGACAGGTTCTCGAAGATGTCCCATTTCATTCCACTTAAAGGATTACCCAGCTCCCCCGCCATTGCTGATATCTTTACGGAGCAGATTTTCCAGATTCATGGGATCCCTTCGTCCATTGTTTCTGACAGAGGTTCTCAGTTCGTATCCAAATTTTGGAGAGCTTTCACGAAGAGATTGGGCATCTCTTCTTCTTTCTCTTCCGCCTATCATCCTCAGTCCAATGGACAAATGGAGAGAATCAATCAATCCCTGGAGAAGTACCTGAGATGTTTTATATCCGATTTCCAGGATGATTGGGCTCAACTCCTCTCTTGGGCAGAGTATGCCGTCAATTCTGCCAAAAATGAGTCCACCCGGGAGTTCCCTTCTTTAGAAATTATGGGTTCCAACCTCCCTGTCTTCCCATCTCCAACATTCCTTCTGGAGTACCAGCCGTAGATGAACGCATTTCTTCCCTCCAAACCGCATGGTCCAGGATTCAGTCTACCCTTCTCAACTCCTCCCGCAGATCGAAACTACAGCCCGATCGTCGTCGTCGTTCGGCGCCCAGTTACAAACCAGGGGATTTGGTATGGCTATCCTCTAGGAATATCCACTTCAAGGTACCATCTCCTAAACTGGCACCTAAGTTCCTGGGTCCCTTCCCTATTTGTGAACAAATCAATCCCGTGGCATTCCGGCTCCAACTACCACACAGTATGAAGATTCCCAATGTCTTTCATGTATCCGTCTTAAAACCATTTATCTCCAGTCACTTCTTTCCGGGTCAGACTCGTAAACCGGACCCCATTACTGTCCAACATAACGAGGAATACGAAGTTCACTCTCTTTTGGATTCTCGCCTATCCAGGGGTCAGCTCCAGTTCTTGGTGCAGTGGAAGGGCATTGGCCCTGAAGAGAGATCCTGGGTACCTTCAAAGGACATTCATGCCCCGGCCCTTCTTAAGTCATTCAGGAAAAAGTTTCCAGAGAAATCGTTCTTGGACCATCCTGAGGCCGTTCCTCAAGAGGGGGGTACTGTCAGGAATCGGTGTTCTCCTCGCTCCCCACACAGAGCACTCCCTCCCCACAGGGAGACCCTGGACACACAAAACAATCTTGCCTTACCGGCCTCCATGGCTCCTCGCCCCTGCCGCCGTCGCGGGATCACTCCCCTCGGCAATTCCTCTGCTCAGCGCCGGGCGCGCCCACGCCCTCCTGCACACACACCTGCACCATCTACTGGCTCGGTTCACACGCGTACACGAGTTACGGAGCACGCTCAGTCTGCACACTCTTATTCCCATCCCCCGGACCTCATGCTCCGTCCCCGCACACTGCACGGGCATACTCAGGTTACTAAAAAGACTCTCTTGGCCTGTTATGCCTGCACCAATCTGCAGTGTCTCCCTGTAGCTCTTCCTGTCCCGCCTCCGTTCCTAATTGGACCTTCCTGCTTTATCTAGCTCCTCTCTGCTCTCAGTCTTTGCTCGACATAGTCTCTGTATGGAAGTACTTCTGGATTCTCTCAGTGTTTTCACAGGTTCTGACGCAGCTCGTACGACTACCCCCTCTGGCTCTCGATCTCGGCACTCCTTGGACAACGCTCACTCTGGTAACCCCTTGAACACGGCTTGGACTACGACCTATCTCCCTCTCCACTCCCTGACTTCGGCAAGGCATCATTCACTCTATCTCTACAACCGGTACCGGCAAGTATTGTCTACCTTACTACACCTGGCCTGGAAACGCTTCATACCACACTCCGGACATGCTCCATTTGCTGCGGGTGCGTGTATTACCACTTCCCCCTTCAGCTCAGGGGACGGGTCTGGTCTGCGGGCAGCACCGGCGTAACAGATATGACTCTGGGGTTTTTTGTTTGCCTTCCTCTGGATCAATAAGTAAGTATATAAATAGGATAAAGTATCTGTTGTCTAAATTTAGCATAGGTTGAACTTGAACGTCTTTTTCAACCTTATCTACTATGTAACTATGTAAAGCAGTACTTCCAACAGAGTCCAATCAGAAGTGCCACTTGTTGTAACCAGGTGACTGAGTAGTCATCAAAAGCTTCACCAGGAAAACAGCAATATAACCTCGGTGGAAAGGTCCATTTCAAGTGTTGTTGTTCACCAATACCACAGTAAAAATAAAAGGACGGTACTCATGGGTCCATGCTTCACACTGCAAACTGGTACCAACCCTGGAATAAATGTACTCTGATTGGATACCGGGCTTTGCAAGAGTGCGTGAAGATACTTTATTAATCTGTTTTCTTTTAGGAATAATTTGCTTGTGTTTGCAGGAATATACACTTTTGTTATTAAAACAAAATGAAAAGAATAATTTTGCTATGGTTCTTTACGGGGGCTCATATGTTAGTATACAATTCACATATCTCTCTGGTGGAATACCTATATCAATATAACCCAAGCCAAATATTTTTTATTTCTGCCCATATGCCAGTAAATTCTAATGGAGGATTACCGTTCACTCCCGTTCCACTTAATATTACTGAATTTTGTATTTCTCTAGAAGCAGCCAAACTATGGGATCTTACTGTACCAAAGTTAGTCGGGGGAATTAAATTGCAGAATTGGACTTGCTGTAGAAATGTGACTAGGGAGTGTGATTACATTGCCATAAACTGTATGTCAACACTAGTTATTCCCGGCCATACAATCTCTCTTAACCATTAGAGAATAAGGCCCCATTTCTAATCACAAGACCAAAGGGGGATTTTTGTTTAAGCCGTAAATGGTAACCAAGGGATGATATATGTAGGTGAAAGTGAGTGTACACATACCCTAGCTTCATGGAATGGAGATATAATTTGGGAAGTGAATGTGGGAGGATGGAGTATAGGACGTTGGACTGGGGAGTAAAGTGTTACATGGACTACTTATGTTTGCTTTGGACTTATGATTCTGGTGTCTCTTGGTAAGATGCTACACTCAAAGTGTCTGGACACGGTAATACCTATGCATCCATTGGGCATCTGTTGGGCGTGACAACGTATAGATCCACTGACCCTTTTGCGGCATTTCATCTTAAGGTATAGGAACAAGAAAAGGCAGAGAGAGGAGAAGGCTGACAGAGCATTCAAACCCTTAGCCAAAATACAGGCTGAATAGTTTGGTGTACAGGACCCTGGGAGTTCACCGGTGTCCAGGGACCTGACTTCATTAAACATAACATAACCTCAGAACATAAAAGGGGAGACTGTGAATGTGTATCGTATGTCATACCTTAAATAGATGTCGGGTTGTACTTTAGTCTGGCATTTAAAGAGAAAGTAAAGTAAAGGGTCTGCCTTTTTCTGTAGTCTGTCTCACTTCCTCTTGCAGGTCTGAGGAATAAAAGGAGGAAGGACATGACCTTAAGGGGATTTGACCTGTACTTTAGTGTAGGAATGTATATCCTTTTTGGTATTTGTATTAACTGGTATTTGTAATGCTGACACATACGTCTTCTGAAGCATTATACAATTATTGAAATAGGAGCTCAGAGGAGTGCTCAGCCATCATGAGTACAAGTCTCCCTTGTATAAACCTCAACCTCATTAATCCTCGAACCTGAAGTACAGTAGACTGAATAATTTCTGAAACAGGTGTATATTGATTTTCTCTCTTTCCCTCTGCTGCTTCTTCATCTTAATCTACTCTCTGTTATTTTTTTCATCACTGCAGTAATAACGCCCTATTTTGGCTTAACTTTGCATGTGAAAGTAGCAACAAAAGATTTTACTTACACTTATTGTTTAATTTTTTTTTTTTTTACCACATACGCAGTTGGTCTAGAGCTCATCTGATGTGTTCCATTCATGGTAACAATCTAAAAATGAATTTGAAAAGAGCTATAATTTGTAGGGATAGAGTCTGAATCTACCTTGCACATTCTGCCTTTGCTTGACCCAGACTACGAAAAAATATACAAAATTGTTTACTGTAAAATTTTAAAATTGTAACTAGAAAAGGCTAAATCTATAGATGTAGCTAGACTTACCATTAAAATGGCCATGGGAAAAATGCCATGAATCCAAGGTGCTAGGGAAGGTGGCTGCAGTGACAGCATTTCAGTGGGTCGATTCTTTTCAATGGGACTTTTCCCAGCATTAATCCTTTTGGGCCACATTCAACACAGTCACAGGACTGTGACGCTCTTGGAGATGACACCCAAGTCACAACAAAGACAGTTCAAATTATAGAGTCTCTACTGTATGCTTCCCCTTCACTGATCCTTTCCACTTATCCAGCATGGATAGACTAAACACTTTACTCAGGTAAAGACATAAAGAACTTAAAAGACCTGGAGGGTGATCGGGAGAACCCCCCCCCCCCCCGCCAAGGGTGTCATGACACCCAAGTCGCAGCAAAGTCGCAGCAAAGCTGACGGCTGAAGGCAGACAAAGGGTGTTAGATATTTACTGCCATTTGCTGATTTTAGAATTGCTCTGTTATTGGTCTTTAAACTGGATATCTTCTTGCTGCACTGTTCTAATATATTATTATTATTATTATTATTTAAAAAAACACAAAACCCCAGCAAGCTCTTTTTGGGAACCCCTGAGCCAATAAAGAGGTTCCCAAAAAGAGCTTCCTGGGGTTTTGTGTTTTGTTAACCTATTCTCAGCTGTTTCAGCTGTTGGAGGTTAGTGGCTCCTCCTTCACAGGTTTTAAACCAGCCCATCCCCACTTCCCAAGTTAGTAGGTCCTTTCATTCTACTGGATATAGATCCAATGTGGTCTTTCTCCCTCCTTATAGAGGTAAATGAGAATTTTAATCCTAATAGGGGTATATTAGTATTTTATCTGGTAGTGTTGGGACTTGCGAACGGGTTTCTGCCTTGTCGGGGGTCGCAAGCTTTCAACGCTTTGGCCAAAGGGTTAAACTAAATGACCCATTTTTCAATAGAATATATAAGTATTTTATTGTGTATTTCTGTTATGTTGGATGTAGCATTGAGCTTCTCTGTCGTTTATTATTATTATTATTATTATTATTATTATTATTATTATTATTTATTGTTGTTCTAATAAAGTCTGACACCAGACATTATAGTAAAATAAAGTGGTTTATTTGCAGGTTGCAAACGCACAACGTTTCGAGAATCTCTCTTCCTCAAGTTGAAATATTCCACCTGAGGAAGTGAGATCCCCGAAACTTTGTGCGTTTGCAACCTGCCAATATACCACTTTATTATATTATAATGTCTGATGTCAAACTTTATTAGAACAGTGAGGAAAGAAGATATTCAGTTTCAAGTTTAACTATGTGGCAGAAGTGGGATCCCAGACACTCTTCAACTGCCTGCACCTTACAAAGATAAAGGACACCCACTACCATTATCTAAAAGGAGTGCAGTTAGATCCAACACCTTTATTTTGACTGCTATTGGTCTTGATAAAACTATTTCAGAGGTATATTGAAGGTATATATTTAGTCAGGGGTTAAGCACTGCATTTAAAGTAGGTACATTTCAAAGGGAACATTTATAAGGAAGTATAGGGGTTATACAGGAGTTTGGCAGAAGATTGGAAGGGGATTGATTCTTGTTTTCTTGACTCAATAATTTGACATCAATTTGGCAACTCTACTGGCAGCCTTACAGCCCTTTATTATAATAAATTACAAATCTAATAACGTAAGGTACACAGCCCTTTCTCTTTTATTTACCTTATATAAATGTACCAGATGAGATGTGCTGCAAAACCTCAGGAAATGATTCCAAATGCGAGTAAAATAGCTAAATAATCCTCGGTTTATTTATTAAAAAACAAGTTGACAGATGCAATGTTTGTGGCAAAACCATGCCCTTTATGAAGCCTTTAGACTATTCTTAGTTAGAGTCCCAAAGACAATATACCGTACTGTATATCCCCTTAAACAGAACTTCAAATTACACTAGGAGAGACAAAAATTACCAAAAAAAGCATACACCTGAGATACCTGCAGAATATTCTAATATGAGTCATTAGCATATTTTACAGGTATCTAAGGTGTACATATTTTTTAAGAATTTGAATATTGGCAAATATGTTGCCCATGTCTAGGTACTACCATCCCATAAACCTGAACATACAGCACCTTAATCTTAAGAATATACATGTAGCCATATGAGGGGAGTTAAGGACCATAGAGTAGGACCACCAGATATTGGAGTACCAGTACTGGAAAAACCTAGAAGGAGTTTTGGTATGTATCACGAGCCTGCTAACAGGACCAAGGGGTTCCAACAGGACAGTGTGAGTAAGAACTGCTGGAAGATATCAGGGACTTACTGTATTTAGAAAATATATTTGATTTAGTAATAGGGACAATAACTTCTTCTGGCAGAGGAGTTGTCGGGTTCACCTGCCAGAGGCACTGGCTATGTATATTGGAGGGAATTAGGGAAAGCTTACAATGAGATATTTGGTGGTTTTCCTCTTTTGCAAGAGAGCAGGCCTTTTTTCAGGTCCCCTATGTTCTCACTGGTTTATTGATTCTAGTTCTCTCTTTTGAATTGAGCTGCTCTTGACTAGCTGTTGACCAATCCCTTTTAATGAGAGACCTAAACCTGAGCTCCTTCAGGAAAGATCAGTTCCACATAGTTACATAGTAGATGAGGTTGAAAAAAGACATGCGTCTATCAAGTTCAACCTATACTAAATTTAGACGAAAGGTACTTTATCCTATATCCATATTTACAGTATATTTATCCAAAGGATGGCAAACAAAAAAACACTATGGGGGACTTCAATCTTATAACCTGGCCCAGGTGACTCCCTCTTGCTAGAACTTGCTGTAGGGTTGGGCACTAAACTAATTCTGGATAACACTATACTGCATCTACTGTACTGCTGCGGCCAAGTTTATTCGAGCATTTGCCCGTTCTTGGCCGCAGCAGTAGCCTGGCGCACGCCCGAGAGTGACGGGCGCGCGCCGAAGCAGCGGAAGAGCGCCCTCCGATCGGGACGCTCTCCCTACCGCTGCCGGGTCCACCGGGTCCCCCGGAACCCCCTGCCGCTGTCCCGCGATCGCGGGGGAGCCCCTGGACGCGCGTGCAGGGGGCGCACGCTCCCGAAGAAGCGTGACCGCGCGTCTATGACGCGCGGCACACCGAGGGGCGGCCACTAGGAAATCTCCCGGCTTGCGGATCTGGCCGCAGTGTGATTAAGTGTGTCGGTAGTGTATGTGGAAATTGTATGAGAAAAATTTTGGATTCTAGAAAATCAATATCAATGTACCTGTTTCAAATGAACAATTTATCATCTACAGTATCTATAGTATCTACAGTATAAACTCCATGACAGTTTAAGTCCCTAGAGTCTCTGGACAAAAGTTTCTTAAATACTATTTAACAAAAATGATCTATTGTATCGGTATAATACAACACAATTTAATTGATCCCGATTCCTTCCTTTGCTGGAATAACTAATGTGCCATGTTACTGCATAACATTCTGATTAATAAAAAAAAATAAAATCAGAAATGTGTTTAACCAAGATTTCTGGCATTGCCTCCTCAATACATGAGAACATTTTCTTAAGAATGTAATTACTGGGTTGATTAGATGGAAAGAATTCATGTTTAAATGGATGTGGATGGCACTTATTAAAGCCCTTGTTTCCATCTCTGAATGACAGATGGTCTCTTGGAGATGTCAGGTTTGCAATAGCTGAATAATTGAAGTAAAAGATAACTGTAGTACCTCAAAATGAATACATTAATGTCATCCTGGAAATGAAAAAAGTTTAATGAATAGAAAAATAAAACATTATTCCTGTATAAACTTGTATATAATCCACTGTTAAAACAAATCCTTCCGGTATAAATTAATGTGTAGTACTGCAGGGAAATATTATTTGCATCATTGTGAAAAATTACATTTTTGTGCAAGCAAAGCTCTTATGTTTTTCTCAGTTGTTGAAAGAACAATAGCCACTGTATGTGTTTAAAGCAGGTGTAAGCTTTGGCCTCTTATATTCAGTAAATAATACTACCCTGGGAATAACGCCAACTTGGCCTGATTTTGATTAAATGACGATATTCCTGTGCACCTAGTTTTGCTGAGTAGGCTACAAGCTCTTCATGAGTAATTTATGTGGAAAAAAACTTGGTGTCGCTCCAAGGTAAACCTGAAAAAGCGTTTGCTATACTGTAAAATAAGGACAAACTACTATATGAAAAAAACCTGTGGGCCCAAACACAGTGCCAAGAGTGCAAGAGGTAAGAAACACCTAGAGATGGGTGCTCAGTGACACTTTGTCCAGCTGCACCATGTCTGTACAACAGGACAGGTGATGTCCCAATCTTGATCTCCGTGCACCTTCCCCACTCCTTACTGCTCCTTTTATTACTGATAAACACTTTTTAAGTTTAAAAAAAAGTTTAATAAAAGATTTTATTCCATATTAAAAATTGAATGGTGCCTACTTAGATGGTTACCATCTGGGGTTCTGTTCTAAGTTTTATATACAGATGTAGAGAGACATTCTTCCAGTGCCATGGCTAAAAAAACAAAATGATGAAAAGTTCATATGGGACCTGATACATTGTTATTCCACTGTTCTTGGCTGTCACATTAAATGGAGAACTTCCTTATGAACTTGTGAGTAGAGCTCTACTTTGTATCTCTGTCTTAGAGGAAACCTGCACTTTGAAGAAATTGTTTGTCTGTGTTGTGGTGGCTGCACAAGCAGGTTTCTTCTCACCTGAAGCTGTTTTCCCATACTTTGTAATTGTAAGAAAGCAAAAGGACGTGGCGCTGGAGACAGTGTCTGCATCAGTCACTCTGTGGGGGGTCCATGCTTCCAAATCTTATCACCTACAGCAATAATCCTCTTGTGCCAAGACATGGTCACGCAGCTTTAGCCAGTGCCGAAGACCATAAGTCTTGCTACAGTAACTGTTCCTTTTCATGTCATGGCTCCAGGAACATTGCTGACAAGTGATGTTTTGCAGCATACTGTATGTAGTTCCTTGTAGTAATGATAGGGGAAGCTAATATTTACAGATGTAGCCAGACTTACTTTGTAAGTGTAAATCCTTTGCATTTATTTGCATGTTGCAGCCTCGCAAACACACCTGCATTGTGTCTGCAAAATTGAGTTTTGTGGCTGACGTAATACTCTGCAGTAACAATAGAAAGTACTAGTTTGCTAGTGTTTTTTTAATGTAAATGCAATGTAACCCACCCCTTATTCCCATACACAGTTTCAATGTGAAATAAACTTCAGATGACTAAAAAGTATTTTAAAAGTCTGACATCTTTATTAGCTTAAAGATTACAGATAAATAACAAAGACTTTGGGAAATACAATTTTCTTGCAATAATACAATATTCTTCAATCAACATCTTCTTCTGGCTGCCACTTGTACAGTTTCACTTGTATCATTTTCATCAGTAATTGAGAAGAAATAGATGCATTTACAGTATTACACTATGTTGTTGTGTCTGTGCGCATGTGCGTTCTATGTAAAGTGTATGGAACGCATATGCATTTCATTGAATTTGTGCACAGTTGTTCACATCAAAGTGTAATGGGCAGTTTCATTAAAAAATAAACCAGATTTTAAAAAAGTGTCTGTCCCATAGGAAGGAATATTTACAAAATGTTGACAGCACTATCAAGTAATTGTTGCATATATTAAAATTAAAAATGACATGATGAACAGAGGTTTTTCCTAAACAAAGCCGGTTTTTCAGTCTTCAAGATGTTTTAAGAACCTTTTGGAGGAAGGAATACATATCTGTGTCACTTATTACAGTACAATATGTTATGGGCACTTCAAGACACTTAACGTACAGTATACTACACGATGTACCTGATTAGTTGCATTTTGTGGAAAGAAGGAGCAGGAGACACCAAACAATACTCTATTTGATCCTCACATGCAATCTCCTGTCCAGTCCAAAGTAGCATAAATATTAACACAGAACACACTAATACAGTCCAGAGTAGCACAAATGTTAACACAGAACACACTAAAACATGCACCATCTGTTTTCTTACTCTCTAACCACTTGTGCATTTTTTTTTTGCACTATGCTGCAGTCGCGTCTTGGTGATCAGAAGTTCAATGGGTGGGGAAGGGTAATAGAAAATGAGTGATGTTTTTTTGTTAAGACAAGGTATTACACTACCTTACTACTGTACTGTGGGAGTAATGTGTGGTTTGAAGGAACGTCAGGCACACAGTGCCTTAGATTTATCCTTGCCTGCAATAGTATAGTACAAATGCTAATTCAGTGCATATTAAAACTTGCCAACATACTGTATTAAAAAATGCAGCTACAGTACTTTAAACATCTTAATATCCCACAAAGCGGTCATTAAGTGGTATCCAGATGGACCATAGCATCAAAATAGGTTGTCCATGGTGACCCCATTCAGGGCTAGTAGGGTTATTGCCCAGACGCATGGAGGGATTAATACACCCAGCCCTACATGCATAAATGTGTAGCAAACTGCAGAGTTTGCATACAGAATATGTAAAGAAATAAAAGAAAAACAATAAAATGTGAAACAAATCTAAAATAATGATATATTTTATTCGATACCCTGATGAAGTCTTATTAACAAAATGAATGAAGACACTCCCCCAGTGGGAGGCAGGAACGGCGCGCAGCCCAAAATGAAACCGCAGCAGGCAATGGTGATGAAGCACACGATTTATTCAAACATCAGGATAAAAGAGTCTGGCGGATCCTCTTACGCGTTTCAGCCCGTGGGGCCTTTTTCAAAGAGTGATCCACCAGTGCACAAGCTGCCCTAATATGAGATGTCTGATCTAAAACACCTCGACCAAACAATGATCAGCAGGTGCCTCAACAAACACGTCACACAGGGAATACAATAACAAGACATAAAAGGGTTAAAAAACACACACAAATTGCAGAAATATGGCATAGGTTAAATGAGTACAAATAGAAATATGCATACTAAACCTACTAACACTCTGCAACTAATATACAAAATAAAAACAATGGGGCATATCCAGACTCAATAAATAAGTAAATCAAAACGAATACAATACTATATGATATTTGCTGAAATAAATATAGGACAGAGGATGAAACAGATGTAAATAAATATAATAAAGTATATAACCTAATTAGAAATAAATGAAGAAAAAAAATATATCATATAGTATTATATTCGTTTTGATTTACTTATTTATGGAGTACCCACGCTCTGATTGGCTACCGTACCATGTGTCACTGGCCATCTTTGTTTTGATGACATCATCTTAAAGGCAATTGAAACTCAGCCATTCTGATTGGCTGGTGTCATTGCCTTTAAATGACATCATCATTTAAAAAAAAAAAATCCAAATCACATGTTTTTCACGGCCCAATCAGGACCGTGGGAAACATTTGAGCAAAATGTGACGTCATAGGCCTATAAAAGACTATGTCGCCTCATTTTGAAGCCAGACGCCGAGGAGGGAACACCTCCCCTCCTAAGAAGAAAAGAAGGGCATGGCAGAAGAAGATGGAAGAAGACGGAAGAAGACAGAGAAGACCCCAAAGAAGAAAAGAAGACCCCAAGACTGACGGGAAGGACTACAAATAGAAGAAATAAGACACCGTTATGGATTGTAAGGGTTTATTATTTTATGGTTACCTGTGGATTTGTTCCAGTGCTTCCGGGTCGCCTGGATTTCGGTGAGTGATCATCTAATGGTAAGTAAACTAAAGAAAAAAATATTGTTTTTACTTTTACAGGTTTTTTTGATTTTTGATTCATGTCTTTTATTTTTTCAGTCCCATTTAATTCCCGTGAATGTATCTATGTACCTATGGATATACCTACATTCACGTACACTGAATGGGTGTATTCCATGTGATTTTTGGATGTAAATGCATTGTTTTTTATGCTCTCTTATTGCCCCTGTATGTTATGAATATCTATCTATATGGATAGACATACAGGGATAATAATTGATTGTTTTGCTAATGTTTATGTTCTTTTCATATATGTGTAATGTATTTTTCAGCTTTATTTAGACATTTATGCGAATAATGTAATTTGTATTTAGTTACAGGTTATTTTTAAGGCTTCTTTCTGGTAGTTAGATTAGAATGATGGTGGTTACTTTCAATTAGAATTGTTTTGGCAATGGTTTGGCTTTAGAAATTGAATAGGGAATTGTATAATTGATTTGTGTTGATTGCTGCTGGATGTATTGTAACATGCAGTGTGGTGATTTTAAGATTAAAAATTCATGTTTTGATTTATGCATGTTTTATGTGTTTCATAATGGGCATATCTGGATAATAGTTATTTGGCACATTATTGTACTGTATGTGTTAGGGGGGGATTGATGTATTTAATGTATAGGTCAGGTTTATTTTTTTTACATACAGGGTTGGTTCCTTTTGGTCTGCGAGAGACTTCTGGAGACCACCTGCGGTATCCTCGGGCTTCTCACGGGTACCAGGCTGCCGGGTCCACGGGGGACACCTGCGGTGAAGAACCGGTGACCCCACATCTGTGGGGGCACCGCGGACCTGTAGAGACCACCCGTGGGTCCCCAGACCCCCGTGGGAACCACCCGAGGCCCCTCAGACACATGTGGGTCTGACCCAGGGCCCACCAGACATCCGCGGGCCTACCATGGGGACCCAATTGTGACCCGCGGAGACCACCAGGTGGGCCATGGCGCCTGGCGGGACCCACCAACTTGTATGAAACAAGTTGCTGGTAACCTGTAGGTTTGTGAGGTGACCCGTCAGGCCCACCGGGGACTCACGTGGGCCTGGGGTATGAACCCTGTATGTAAAAGAATAAATCATGTATTTATGGGGGGGCACAGGGGGTGGGTTATGTATTTTATAAATATAATGATGTTTATTGTGGGGCTGTGTATTGTTTTTATTGTGGGTACTGTGGGTGGGGGAAGGGGGTATTGGCCCCAAGGGTATGTGGGAAGTCCCCCCGGCTGGGTAGTGGGTGAGGGTGGTTAGGCCTCACGGGGTGGGGAGTTAGTGGGGGAGGGTATGTAGGCCTACCGAGTGGTGTGCGGGGTTGGGTTAACCCCTTAATGACTGTAGCGGTTAATAACCGCAAAGGTGATTAAGGGGTTAGGGGACATTACATTGGCTGTTTTTATTCTTGTGTATGTTTTGCAGCATCGGAGGGACATGGGCAGGGTGAAGATGAGGATGAAGATGGCCTTCATCGTGGGTACCTGTAAAAGATAAATGTAATATGTTTTTACTGTATTTATTGAAAGTTTTATGTATTTAAAATGGGCAAATGCATTATTATCCATATGTGGATAATAGTAATTTTGCCCATTAGTGTACTGTATGTGTTAGGGGGGTGTATTTAGTTATAAATATTGTTTATTATTTTTGGAGGCGCAACATTGGTACCGCAGGCCCGCGGGTACCCCGGGACTCCCGCGGGGACCCCGGGACAGCCGCGGGGACCCCTGGTCTCCCGTGGGAACCCCCGCACTCCCGCAGGGACCCCCGCTTGGTGAGCCGGAGACCCCCGGACCTCCGCGGAGTCAGCCATGGTCACCCGCGCGACCCCCGGGCTCCCTCGGGGACCCCCACGGGGTCAGCCGGGGACACCCGCCAGCCTGTTGTATGGGTTTTGCGCATGCAAAAATGTAAAGCTTTTTTTGCGTCTACCTTGAGCTGACGTGTTCTGTTGAACGCAACTTTCGCGTACGCTAAGGGGCTCAGGCAGGGAACAACTAGTTTCGCAATAATGCTTCGTCAGGTTTCTGCCGGATGCCCTGTGTCTTCCCTCTTTATAGGCAAATACCTAATTGATGATTGGATTGGTGATTGGTCATCAATTGGTATTGACCAATCCAATCATCAATTAGGTATTTGCCTATAAAGAGGGAAGACACAGGGCATCCGGCAGGAACCTGACGAAGCATTATTGCGAAACTAGTTGTTCCCTGCCGGAGCCCATTGATTGAAGGACCCAGCCAGCCTGCTGACATCCGGTAAG
This sequence comes from Ascaphus truei, assembly GCF_040206685.1. NCBI lineage: Eukaryota > Metazoa > Chordata > Amphibia > Anura > Ascaphidae > Ascaphus > Ascaphus truei. Next base: position 524,435,536 of record NC_134483.1, read on the forward strand.
ACCTCCTCTTCCGGTCCCGCCGTCGGACGCGACCACGGGAGCTGTACTGGTGAGAGGAATATCACCGGACGATCAGGCTGATGCTGGGCTGTTTTAAAGCTGTACCGTGAGTGTTATTTTGACTTTGTTTTCTGTACCTAATAAATTCTATTTTGCTCACTCACCGAGTTCGGCCCTTTTCTTCCTATTTGGGCCCCCGGGAGAGAAGCAACTCACGTACTGCCTCCACCAGGAGGGTGAGAAAGATATTGTTTTTAGCAGCATTCCGTGAAGGAAAGACTGCGCATTAAACTCTGCTAACCAGCCCCATTATCCCCTTTTTATCTCAGACCAACAACAGGCTATATAAACACACCCTGTTAGTCATCCACATATAGCACATATTCTGCTTCTGTTCACAAAAAAACACACAATTCCATTTAAATTTTATTTAAGGATTTTATTTAAGGATTTTTAAGCTATTTTAGAATATATTTTTTCATATATTTACTTTTAATTACCAAGGTTCTTTAATTCCAAAGAGTTTTAAGCTATTTTAAAAATATATTTTTCATACATTTTTAATTCCAAAGTTCTTTTGGATGTATTGTACCGTTCGATTACTAAAACACTAATACCGTGTTCCATATCTTCCTATCCTCTTATCTCTACGTTTGAGCAAAATCCCGTGCGCTGACCAACCCTCCACCTCCACTGCAACTACAAGAAGATTCCGGGCTTTATCTTCTCTACTGGTCCAGCTGCAGAAAACAACAAGGGCAAGTATACACTACCCTTTCTTTGGTTACACACTACCACACAGGCAACATCACAAGCCTATACAAATAGGGAGCGCCCCAACCTCTTTTCTTTTTGTCACTGAGGGAAAAGATTATTTCCCGCAATGAAGCAATACAGACCGGCCGGTCACCAGAGATGTTAATGGCTAGTAGACATCATAGATCAAAAATACTAAACTGAGAAAATATACACAGAAAAAAACATATGTGCTGTACTGATAGCAGTGAAAATGTCAAATACACAGGGATAGACCTAATGCAATTGTAGTAGTATTATAACAAGGAATATATATAGAGTAGTTCATTTAGTGACCCAAATGCACAAATATAAACAGATGGGAAAAACAAAGGGAGGGATGGATAAACAGAAATACTCAGCTCCTTGAGAATGAAACACTGCAGTCATCAATCAGCACAGCACAGTCCACAAATAAAGTCCAGACATGTTGGACAATGTTGATAGTCCCAAATAAGACAGAAGGCAGGCACGGTCAGCAGCAGCAAAAGTTAAAATTTTTGATCTATGATGTCTACTAGCCATTAACATCTCTGGTGACCGGCCGGTCTGTATTGCTTCATTTGTCTGAGTGCTACTTTAGAGGTTTCTTTTTCTTCTGTGTTTACATATCTATATTTTTCCTCTAGCACCACCTACAGCTTATACTTTATTTCTGTTATAACTATATCAGTTATATTTTTCTGATATAGGTAGGTTTATTTGACATTGCATTAATTTTTTGGAAGTGATGCGGTATTCACTCCTTTGTGTACGTTATATTTAGTTACTGTCTTTCAGTGTTCTTAGAATACCTGCTCCACCAATACATTTCTATTTGAAGAGGGTTTTCTTGTGTTAAACTTAAATAATGGATTTTAATGCTAGAGAACAGGAGCGTTTAAAAAACGCGGATGAAATATTTTTTATGGCCGATGTCAGCCACATTCAGGCATCACAACTGGTAACAACAGTGGGGAAGGAGAGTATTAAGCTTCTTAACGCTTTGATGCGCAAACGGGCAAGAGTCTGGTGGAATAAAACTGCCTTAGAGAGATACTTAGATCACAAACTTATACCTAGGGGTCTAAGAATTAAGACTTTCCCTGCATTTCAATTTAGTGATCCAAATCATAAAGTAAGATGGGAGGGAGTACTTAATCAATGTTCATTTGAATTGATGTCCATTCTAATTGAACATGACTCAAACACCTTCAAAGAGGTCTCTCTAGAAATAGAGGAGATATATAAGAGTCTATTATATATATATATATATATATATATATATATATATATATATATATATATATATATATATATATATATATATATATATATATATATATATATATATAATATGTACAATAGAGGATTCCCTTCTCCACACTGTTTTAGCCATTGAACCCTTTGTATATCAGTATTGCTTGACCTGAAGAAGAGAAGATAACTCTCGAAAGCTTGTCCTATGACATAATTTGTTAGTCCAAATAAAAAAGGTATCACTGAATACTGAATACTGAAGAACTCATTTATTCTGCACTATATATATATATATATATATATATATATATATATATATATATATATATATATATATATATATATACAGTGTTTGACAAACCTATGCATTTTCACGCCCCGGGCGAGTGGATTTAACATCGTGGCGAGCTCCTATTGGCCCAAGCAGCACACGTGTGGCGAGTAGATTTTTTTTGTTCGGCGAGTAGATTTTTTGGTGATTTGTCGACCACTGTGTATATATATATATATATATATATATATATATATATTGTGCAGAATAAATGAGTTCTTCAGTATTAGGTGATACCTTATTAATTTGGACTAAGAATTTATGTCATAGGACAAGCTTTCAAGAGTTTTCCTCTCTTCCTAAGGTCAGCAATACTGATATACAAAGGTTTCTGTGACTTAGACAGGGATTGGAAAAAAAAAAAGAAAGAATAAAGAACAGACAGGCACTGGAGGGGTGTTAAAACAGAGATAAGGAAGGCGAGAATTAGGGATGGGTGTGGGGGGCTTTACATCCACAGCAGCACAGAGGGGGAAGTGGATGCAGGGGGGCGGGGGGAAGGTATAGGATGGCACATTAGCAGGGAGGACCATTACAACAAATTCTGATAGCGTGTGAGAAACCCCATGTCTGCATTAAGTCCACTTGTTTTTGTGTCAAAGAGTCTTATCATTCTGAGATCAAATGTTTTCCGTTCTTGGGTGCGTTTGAACATTCCATTGAGGATTTTGATTTTTAAATCATTTATGGCATGATCTGATTGTGAGAAATGATGTCCCACTGGTGAGCAGTATCTTCCTTCTTCGTGGTGCAGTATGGAGTGTCTGTGCATATTCATTCTGCCTTGTAGTTTTTGGATGGTTTCCCCAATGTAGCATTCTTGGTCACATTTGTTGCATTGAATCATATACACTACATTCCTGGATGTGCAGCTGTATGATCCTTTAACATTGAATGTTCCATTGTTGTGACTGGCTGTGGGATCTTGGCATATATGTTTGCAGAGTTTTGTGCCATTATCAGTGTCTTTAAGTTCGTTGTGAAGTTTTCTGTTGACTAATTTCTGTTTGAGGTTTGGTGGTTGCCGAAACGCAAGAATGTGAGGTTTGGGAAAGATTTCTTTTAATGTCACATCCTCTTCCAGCATCGGTTGCAGATCTTTGATTATTTTTCGTATTCCCTCTAGGGTAGGGTTGTATGTGCCACTAGTGGTATGCGTGTGGTAGGTTCTCTCTGTCTGTATTGTAGCAGGTTTTCTCGTGGGGCTTTAAGTGCAGATGTAATAGTTTTGGCAATGGTCTTAGGTTTGTATCCCTTCTGTCTGAACGATTCGGTCAGGGTTGTGAGATGCCCGTTTCTGTCTTCAGTGTCAGAGCATATGCGGTGGTATCGTATAGCCTTGCTGTGTATGATACCTTGTTTTGTATGATTGGGATGGAATCTGGAGTTGTGGAGGTAACTGCATCTGTCTGTTGGTTTCTTGTATACAGATGTGTGTATTTTGCCATCTTTCAGTGTTACTGTTGTGTCTAGAAAGTTTACTAGGTTTGCAGAGTAATCCATTTTGAGTTTAATTGATGGATGGAATGAGTTCAGGGACTCGTGGAATTGTTTTAGGTTTCCTTCACCCTCTGTCCATATTATAAACAGGTCATCAATGTATCTGTAGTATTTGTAGGGTTTGTGGGGGCATGTAGTGAGGAAGCTTTGTTCCAGATTTGCCATGAAAAGATTGGCATATTGCGGTGCCATCTTGGTACCCATTGCAGTACCCATTAGTTGTAGGTACATTTCTTTGTTGAAGCTGAAGTAGTTGTGTGTGAGGATGTATTCTATCAGTTTGGTAATTACATCAGAGCTGTATTTCCAGGGGAGATGTTTAAGGAATTGCAAGCATGCCTCAATACCATCTTTGTGGGAGATGTTGCTGTAAAGGGATTCTACATCCATGGTAACTAGTAGTGTGTTGGATGGTAGTTGGTTGATGTTGTTAAGGTTATTGAGAAAATCTGTGGTATCTTGTATGAAGCTGTTGGTGCTTCTGACTAGAGGTTTGAGGATATTCTCACAACTAAGCCTGATACTTTATACATATAGATATAGATATTTATATTAGATATATTATTATTAGATAGATATTATATATATATATATATATATATATATATATATATATATATATATATATATATATATATATACAGTGTCCGACAAATCACCCAAAAATGTACTCGCCCAACCAAAAAATCTACTCACCACCTAGTCCCGCCCCCAACCCCGCTCCTAGTACCGCCCCAACCCTAGTCCCGCCCCCAACCCCACTTTAAAATAAAATATATAAATTAAAATACATTTAATAAATTCCTAGTCAGAACAACATTCATTTTTGACATAAATGTATTTATTGTATTACATTATACTACAATTAGTCCTTGTTACGTGTGTGTGTGTGTGTGTGTGTGTGTGTGTGTGTGTGTGTGTGTGTGTGTGTGTGTGTGTGTGTGTGTGTGTGTGTGTGTGTGTGTGTGTGTGTGTGTGTGTGTGTGTGTGTGTGTGTGTGTGTGTGTGTGTGTGTGTGTGTGTGTGTGTGTGTGTGTAAGTAAATGTTGGATCTAGAAATAAAAGCCAGATGTGAATGACTAGTTTCCTGAACCCCTTAATGTGTCTGGACATCCCCGCTTCACAATATCTAAAGCAGCAATCCCGCCTGGGATCTTACCTGATTCGCAGTACCTCAATGTCCAGGTACCCTCATTCCCGCAATGTTATACATTGGAGGGGAGGTGTTCCTTACATGTCTTCTGGGTTAGGGGGGGTTCCGATGTTTCCTGTGTGAAGCTTGAGTCAGATCTGGAAGAAAGCAGTATAAGTTATGTCGGAGTAGTATTGGGCAGTTAAGATATACAGGGTAAATAAGATATCCAGATCCAGAGTGTGAGACAAAGAGAGTGTGGGTGAGAGACAGAGAGAGTATGGGTGAGAGACAGAGAGAGAGTGTGGGTGAGAGACGGAGAGAGTGTGGGTGAGAAATGGAGAGAGTGTGGGTGAGAGACAGGAGAGAGTGTGGTGAGAGACAGGAGAGAGTGTGGGTGAGAGACAGGAGAGAGTGTGGGTGAGAGACAGGAGAGAGTGTGGGTGAGAGACAGGAGAGAGTGTGGGTGAGAGACAGGAGTGAGTGTGGGTGAGAGACAGGAGAGTGTGGGTGAGAGAGAGACAGGGAGGAGAGACAGAGAGGAGATGGGTGGGGGGAGTGACTGATGGGGGGGAACTGGGTGGGGAGATGGTGACTGACTGGGTGACTTTGACTGACTAGGTGGGGGGGTGACTGATTGGGGGTTAACTCTGGTGTCCTACACACACACACACACACACACACACACACACACACACACACACACACACACACACACACTCCCCCATATACACACACACACTCCCCCATATACACACACACTCCCCCATATACACACACTCCCCCATACACACACACCCCCATATACACACCCCCCCATATACACACATACACTCCCCCATATACACACACACTCCCCCATATACACACACTCCCATATACACACACACTCCCATATACACACACACACTCCCATATACACACACACACAATCATACACTCCCATATACACACACACCCATATAAACACACACACACTCCCATATACACACACACACTTTCTCTCCCATATATATACACACACACACACACACTCTCTCACTCTACACACACACGGGGGGGGCGGAAGAGAGGAAAGACCGCGACCAGCATCACCACCCCCCCCTCCCCCTCCTCCCACGCCAATCTCCTGCCCAGCGGGAGCGCTGGGCACGTGGGGGGAAGAACCCCCCCCGCTACCACACACTTCCCTATATACACACACACACTCCCCTATACACAAACACACACTCCCCCATACACACACACACACACTCCCCCATATACACACACAGTCCCCCATATACACACACACTCCCCCATATACACACACACACTCCCCCATATACACATACACACACACCCATATACACACACACACTCCCCTATATATACACACACACACACCCATATACACACACACACTCCCCCATATACACACACACACCCCCATATACACACACCTCCATATACACACACCTCCATATACACACATACACTCCCCCATATACACACACTCCCCCATATACACACACACACTCCCATTACACACACTCCCTTATACACACACACTCCCATATACACACATGCTTTCTCTCCCATATATATATACATACACACACACACACACACACACACACACATACACTCCCATATACACACACACCCATATAAACACACACACACTCCCATATACACACACACACTTTCTCTCCCATATATACACACACACACACACACACTCTCTCACTCTACACACACTCAGGGGGGGGCGGAAGAGAGGAAAGGCCGCGACCAGCACCCCCCCCTCCTCCCGCGCCAATCTCCTGCCCAGTGGGAGCGCTGGGCACGTGGGGGGAAGAACCCCCCCCCCCCCTGCTACCACACACTCCCCCATATATACACACACACACACACACTCCCCTATATACACACACACACACACTCCCCCATATACACACATACTCCCCCATATACACACACACTCCCCATATGCACACACACACACACACTCCCCCTTATACACACACTCCCCCTTATACACACACACACACACACACACACACACACACACACACACACACACACACACACACACACACACACACCCATATACACACACACACTCCCCCATACACACACACACACACACACACACACACACACACACACACACACACACACACACACACACACACACACACACACACACACACACACACACACACACACACACACACACACACACACACACACACACACACACACACACCAATATACACACACACACTCCCCCATATTCACACACACTCCCCCATATACACACACACACTCCCATATACACACACACTCCCATATACACACACACACACTCCCATATACACACACACACTCCCATATACACACACGCTTTCTCTCCCATATATATATACATACACACACACTCATACACTCCCATATACACACACACCCATTAAAACACACACACACACTCCCATATACACACACACACACTTTCTCTCCCATATATACACACACACTCTCTCACTCTACACACACACGGGGGGGGCGGAAGAGAGGAAATGCCGTGACCAGCACCACCACACCCCCCCCCTCCTCCCGCGCCAATCTCCTGCCCAGCGGGAGCGCTGGGCTCGTGTGGGGAAGAACCCCCCCTGCTACCACCTCCATGCAGGCAGCGGGACCGCCGGGGATATGGGGGGTGAAGCGGGGACCTGAGGGACATCCCCGCTCCAATCTCCCGGCCCTGCAGGCTGACACGGGGATCAGGGTGAAGCGGGGACCTGAGTGGCATCCCCACTCCAATCTCCCAGCCCCACGGGCTGACACGGGGATCGGGGTGAAGCAAGGACCTGAGTGGCCTCCCCGCTCCAATCTCCCGGCCCCGTGGGCTGACACGGGGATCGGGGTGAAGCGGGGACCTGAGGGACTGTTATGGGGGGGGGAGGGGAGCGCCGGGGACAGGAGAACACCCCCGCTACCACCTCCATAACTGCGGGCAGCGGGAGCGCCGGGGACAGGGGGAAGGCACACATAATACTTACTGTGTCCTCCATAGGGAAAAAATGGCTGCTCGTTGGGGGCGGGCTCATATAGAGCCTGGCCGCGTGCCCACAAAGCCTGGGAGCGCGCGCCAATCAGCTGTCAGGTAGGGGGATTTTTTTTTTTTTTCAGCGCGAGCAGGGAAAATTTCAGCGCGAGCAAGGAAATTTAAAAAAACAAACACGTGTGCTGCTTGGGCCAATATTTACTCGCCCGGGGGTTAAATCCCCTCGCCCCGGGCGTGTAAATGTATATGATTGTCGAACACTGTATATATATATATATATAAAATATCTATCTATTAATAATATATCTAATATAAATATCTATATCTATATATATAAAATATCAGGCTTAGTATATATATATGCCCAATTTACAAACCCTGAAATGGAAGGTTCCAGTGTAAATTGTAACTGAAGACATGCAATGTGACTTTATTATGGGATCACATCCAAGAATGTGGGTTGACATATCACACTTGACAATCAGTATTAACCCTGTAATGTTTAACACTATAGTGTTTCCATGTATGGATAAAGCCACATTTGAATTATATTTAAATTGTTAATGTAACTACACAACAGTATATAAGTCTCTGCTGGTCGAGAGCAACCTGCAGAAAGAAACAGGACACAGTGCCTACAATTTGATCATTACATAAAGGAGTGGAGTGGGACATACCAAGCTTATTATTTCCTGTCCATACAGTACCATTGCATTTTCAGCATCAAAGGACAATCACTATATTGGAATGTGCTTCAAACCGAGATTTATATAATTTGTTTGAAAATGTATATATTTCCTTGATAACTGGGAGGTATTGATTTATCTCACTGTTTATGACCACGATTTGCACAGAGATTACATTTTTCTCACTTTATTTGAATATACCAATAGGATCTATACTCTATATACAGATTTTTTAATATAGTTATTTCAATTGAAAGTACTTTAAATATTTAAAATACATAAATATTTCATATATATTTTACAATTATAGTTATATACACTTTTTTAGTCTAATTTAGTGTACTTAGATCAACCTTGCACAACAGTATGTAATGTCACTTACTGAATATTTGTTACACAACTACCATTATCTAGCGCAGGCCTGAGAGATGTTTAATTGGAAGGTTCGTGGCTGTGTAGTATGGTAAGTAATGCAACTTGCATTCTTTAATTTTTCTATTTTTTTGTTATCAATGCTAATTAATTGCTCACAGATTCTTGGGACCTCCTCCTTCTCCACATAGACACAATAGTAATCCCAGTTAACATTACCAATATATATTATTTAACATACTGTAGTTCAGTGGGGGAGGGAGCAAGATTTTTTTTGGGGGGGCGCAGCAGTTATAGAGGCCCTGCGCTCTTCCCCAAGGCATTAAAATTAAATGCTGGGGGACTGCTCGATGCCTCTGCAACTTCTCTTACCGTGACTCAGTCGGCTTCAGGAATGTGTCACCATGGCAACGTGGCATCAAATGACGCAGCAGGGTAACGTGACCCCGCAGTGTGATTTGACACTTCAGGCCAAGTAAGGGAGACACGAGCAGTGGAGGAGAGCTGGCAGGGGGGGCGCAAGGCAAAAGGTTTGCGCACCCCTGCTGTAGGTTATAGTGTGTGATAATGCACATACAGTAATGCACATGAGCAGGTCTGTAATTTTAGAATTTGCATGATGGAAGATGAGGGGTTAGCTTGAAAGGTATTTTGGGACATACTGATTAAAAAGTAAGCTAAAATGACAGTTATTTTCAATGTATGGTCGCATGCATAGTCAACTATTCAACTAGCTGTGACATGGATACATAGGATATGTGGTAATTTGTAAGCAGATACATTATAAAATTAATAGCATACAGTAGATAAGAAAAGCAGCAGTTGCATTCACATCAGTGGGCAAACCAGCAGTGGCAGCAACATCAGTGCACAAACCAGCAGACATGGTAGAGCAGTGGTGGAAACAACATTAGTGGGCTCAGTGAAAATGGTTCAGATGATAATGGCGCACCAACCATGCACCACTACAGTCCCTGTTTTTGGAGAGTATTTGAGTCAGGGTTTCACCTGGCTTATCTATGGATGGTAAATGTCTAATGCAAAAAAAAATTGAGGCACGGTAATGACATCACCTGTACAGTTATTATGCTTGTATGTGCACCTGTAATATAAATTCTACATAATAAGAATGTTTATTTATTGGTAAAGGCATGACTGGAGTTGAGCACTGCAGTTTTACCAAAGTTAGCTTGGATGGCACCCATACCTCCATTACAGCAAATACCTCACCACTGATATTAACGGTGTCTGGCAGAACCCCTTTTTTTCAAGGAGCAGGGGGGGATGATATCGCTCCTGAGGTTGATAGAGTTGTGTGTTACTTTTAACAAGAGTAGTTTGTGCTTTTGACGGTTTATCTGTACTTTAATTTATAGAAAGCAACAGACCATGAGATTATTCTTTATTGCACCATACAGCTCTAATAATGTTTTAAGTAGTCAGGTTGTGTACAAGATAAATTACAGGAAAATACACACATACTGTACAATATGCAGTATAACTGAACATTCAGCATATCTTTAGTTTCCATACTTCTTGTATAGTAAGTAACACTCTTTTCCCCTACCGGTTTTCAGTCAGGACCAGCAATCAAGCAGCCGGCTGCCAGGTCCAGAAAGATGTTCATTATTTGGGGGGTGGGTTTGCACTTATTGACAGGGATTTTGGTGTGTGTGGGGTTAGTGTGGGGTTAGAGGATTTTTGAGAATTTTAAGGGTGTGTAGTGGAGATGGGATTGGAAGGGTGTTATTTGGCAGTAGGGGGAGAGGGAGTTGGTGAGTGCATGGGGCATGTACGTTTTATCTAATATTCAGACACCTGCGAGTTTACTACTGAACTGTACTGTAGCATTCAGAGTATTGTAGGCAAATATATTCATTGCATCACCTGCTGGCCATGCACTTAACTGCAACAACACAAATAATGGAAAAAATAATTCTGTCTCACTGCTATTCAGTAAGCCCCGAAAAGTCGGCGATAATAGAGCTTTTAGTAAATTTTATTTGCCAAAAAAAAATCGCCAAACGTGCGGCAAGAAGCCACTTATCATTGCTTATCACCAGCTTATCAAATGCACACTATTCTAGTAGCTCCGATTAGCTTATCAAGACTAATCGCTGCTCTAGAATGAAGATTTCCTCTCCAAATCGTCTCGCAAGGAAAAGTTGTCAAGAAGGTGGTGAGAAGCTGACAATAAGTGTGAGACGGTACTTAGAAAAAAATATGCATTTTTACTGCATCGGATTCATGCCGGGTGATTCTGGAGCTGGTACCCATTAATATCACCACCGGAGACCACCGGCATGAATAAGATGCATGAAAAAGGCATTTACAGGCAACTTCATTACCTTAGCGGCTAACCGCTAAGGCAATGATGGGGTTAACCACCTGTGCCATGCTTATTGTAGATAACGGGTATGGGTTAAGGTGGTATTAGGCCCTTGGTGAGTGTTTAGGCCATGCGGGGGGGTTGCGGGTGGACTGAACACCTTCATTACTTTAGCGGTTAATAACGCTATGGTAATGAAGGGGTTAACCCAAAATATCTATTATCCAGATACAGCAGAGACTGCGACTATTCTAAAACAAACCAGTGGCAATCGCCAAAAAGACCCAGGTACACCCAGGTACATGCTGGATACATGCCTTAAACTTGCCTTAAACTAGCCCCAGCATTTCTGCATTGATTAATGGCCCATCAGATAAACAGCGGGGGTCCCTGGCAGTCCCATTCAAACTGAATGGGACTGCCAGGGACCCCTTCTGTGTTAATCCTATGGGTCATTATTCAATGCAGAAATGCCTTAAACTTGCCTTAAACTAGCCAGGTTAATCCCAGCATTTACCCAGAATGTAACCGGGCTAGTTACAGGCAAGCTTTAGAATAGTCGTGGTCTCGTTTGTATGATAATTTGCCCATTATTAAACAAAACATTAGCCAGCCAGCATAAATAAAGTTAATAAAACTGTTCTACTTACCCCTGTCATTATGAAGGGCATCTTGTCAGCGTGCCAGAAAGAATACATAAAATATACTGTACAATCTAATGACCCCTAACCCCTTAATCAACTTAGCGGATAATAACCGCTATAGTAATTAAGGGGTTAACCCACCCTCCCCCGCTACCCACCCGGGAGGCCTAACCACCCACTCCAGACCCACAATACCCACCCTGTACCCATTGATTGGCATAGTAATACATCAAACCCATATAATATGGGCATGATAAGTTACTATAGCAGTCAATGGTCACCCTAATACAAATGCATGAATGTCCAAAATACACAATAAGCAATCATATACAACAAGAACCTAATCCTCCCAAATAAAAAATTAAAAGCACTAGCTAACCAATGAATTACTTAAATAAAACCACTAGCCAATCAATTAAAGAAATAAAACCACTAGACATTCAATTAATGAAATAAAACCACTAGGCATTCAATTAAATAAATCACACCACTAGCCAAACAATATATTTAATACATAAAGCAGTAACCATCACAACAATTAATTAATACAACCACTAGGCAACACATCAATTAAAACCAGTAGCCAACAAAATACATCATTAAATAAAAACGCAAAACTATCTGAATTTTTTTTTAAAACAAGACATCACAATTCCAAACAATTTAATCTAAACAATCAACAGAAATAGAAAATATAACAGTCAATAAAATAAATGCATTTGGCAAAAAATGCATTGGCTACCACACTATTCATCTATACACAAAACAGGCACAGATGAATGGGCAGTCAATGGGCATTGAAAATGTAAATGTCCCACATCATGTGACCGGGACATTTAAATGCATAGGAGATACTGGCACCCCATAATGGGGCCTGTATCTCGTGAAGAAGGGGTCCGGACATGAAATAAACACGGTTCTGCTCTGGAGACCCCCTGCTCATCTACACTATTAATAAAATTTAAATTTAAAAACATTATTTTCAGCCGAGATTTGACACAGAGAGGCAGCTCTCTCTCTCTGCCGCAGATATAACTCGCTGAGTTAGCCCTTTTCAGGGCAATCTTCACGTCGCCGGCTAATTGCAAGTTTTGCAAATGTTGCTATCACTGGTATTCAGGGCTTTCTGCATACCGTGAAAGCAACACTGTCAAAAATGGCGATTTAAAAACTCTGGCGATTTTTTATATCGGACTTTACTGCATTAAGCCCAAAGAGTTCATACAGGTGCGCCGACGAGTATTTTAAAACTTGCCTTAAACTTGCCTTGGAAAATCTGGGGCTATCACCAACAAGATCCAGGTACATGCTGGGTACATGCTGCAAACATTTCAGTGACATTTCTGCAGAGACTAATGGCCCATCGGATTAACACAGCAGGGGTCCCTGGCTGTCCCATTCAGTTTGAATGGGACTGCCAGGGATCCCCGCTGTTAATCCGATGGGCCATTAGTCTGTCTGCAGAAAAGTCACTGAAATGTTGCAGCATGTACCCAGCATGTACCTGGGTCTTGTTGGTGATAGCCCCAGATTTTTTTTTAGAATTCTCATCGGCACTATAGTACCACACCTTATGGCACCTTCCAAAAGTAAATGATGCTACATCTGTATGGCTTGACTCCCATTTAACATTTGGGTTGCATATTGATATTCTGGCATTCAAAACCTATGTCAAATGGGGTGTACTTTATAGGAACCAATCCTCCCTAAATCCATTGGTAAGAAAGTGCATCACACAGTAGATACTAATGCCAATGATATACAATGGACAGACCCCAAAGTCACCTTTGCAAACTAGACGTCCTCTACAATTCAATATGCCACATTGTATAACATACATCATGGCAAAATGCTAGATTAATTATCCCTTGAGTCCACGTGCAAAGTATATTTATCCTGTCTTGGCTTCACATACTTTTTGGGCAAGCTACCCACTTAGATGAACAAACGCCTCAGTAGAGATGGGTGAATACGCCAAAATCCAATTTTGCAAACAAATTTGGCCGGTTTTAATCTGCATGGATTAACAAATACCACCATTGGATACAATCTATTAATGGATTTGTAGAATAAAATCTGCGAATTCATCAACTCATTGGCTGATTCTTAAAAATCCGTCAATGGATTGCTGAATCCGCAATTTGGATTCTCCAATTATGTGAACAGTTTATGAATCCATGGAGTGTATTGACAATAATAATTTAAATCTGCAAAACACTTTTTTAGATTGATCCACTGAAATCCGCGGACCAAAGGAACCAGACGATCTGCTGCAGATCTAAATCCACCAAAAAAATGCATCCATCTCTTCTTCTCCCTATTACCACATTCAGCACTTATCACCCTAGATCTACCAATTTAGCGCTTGGTTGGTCGCTTTGCTACGAGAATGGACTGGTCAACCATGTGCAATGCCTTGACCTTCCGTGGCACACTGCCTAGCAGTCAGTAATGGCCCATCAGGATTAACACAGAAGGGGTCCCTGTGTCTGAATGGGACTCTTGCTGTGTGAATCCTACCGGGCTGCTCCTGTTTGCAAGAGATGCGCATTGAGTGAGACTGAATCAGTCACTCTCCCTGTGCACCTCTAATAGGCGAACGCAGGGATTTTATTTCATTTTAATAACACAGTATTTAAGGAGGGAGTCTCTGGAGCTGAACCACATTAATTTCAGCCTTGGGAACCCCCTACTTCCCGAATTACGGGCCCTGTTTGTGGGTGCCAGTATCCCCACTACGTTTAAATTCTCCCACATCACCGCCCACGTGACTGGGATATTTAAAAAATGCAGGGGGATACTGGCACCCCATAATGCTAAAATCAATACAGGTCACTTCAGAAGAACCCCTGCTCCCGCACACTAGCATCAAAACCCAAATAAACTTTTAAAAAAAATGTTACCATTGCGGCTATCCTCTATGGTAATGAAGCTGCTTTAATTTAATTTTTACTAATAGTGTGAGGGAGCTGGCGGTCTCCTGAGCTTAACCACATTGATTTCAGCCTCAAGGACCCCTGCTGCTTGAGTTAAAGGCCCAGGTATGGGGTGCCGGTATCTCCTCCAGTATTTAAATTCCCCGGTCAGGTGATGCGGATGATTTAAAAATTGCGGCGATACCGGCACCCCATACCAGGGCCTGTAACTCGGGAAGCAGGGGGTCCCTGAGGCCGAAATCAAAGCAGGTCATGTCAGGAGACCGCTGCAATAATACACCAATACACTAATATTAAAAATTATATTAAAGCAGCTTCATTACCTTAGCAGCTAGCCTAGAAATGGTCAGATAAAGGCCGCTGCATCTACTGTATAGGGGGAGACTGAGAAAGAAGGGATAGATGGGGAGTGAGATGAGGGCAGATACTGAGAAAGATGGGGGAGAGTGAGAGGGGAAAAGTGAGAGAAGAAGTAAGGAAATAGAGGTGGTGTGTGTGAAAGATATAATATGTATGTGTAGGACAGAAGATATGTGTTTGAGAGAGATGGGGGGACTCCCAGTGGGGAAGAGGAGACTGTTGTTCAACCTCCAGGGAAATTCTTAATTGATACTACTGTATGACAGATTGCTTAGGTAAGCACTGTATTGGTTAGGTATGCACTGAAACCTGGACAATTAGTAGCCCAAAAAGTGGCTGACAAAGGGGCGTTCATCAATATTTTGAAGGCCCTTTTTCAGCAAATAGATACATACAGATGTACGATGTACTGTAGCAACTGTTACTGCTTAACTACCTTTGTAATCCTGTTACAGTGTATGTTATACATGTTGTATAAAAACATTGAACACTTTAAACACAAGATCAATATTTTTAAATTGTACATCTAATAGAATGTCATTTTAGCAGCCTCGGAGCACCCACAATGTAATTTGTTTTATAATCTAAACAGTGATGCACAAATGTAGTAATTAATCCTTCCTTTCTTATTTCTACGTATGTAATTTATTTTAGTATGTGATCAATATCTACTAACCTGCTATAATAGCAAATAAGTTAAACAAATGTATTGAATTGCAAGCAATGCATTTCAACTTTGGAAGGTTTTTCAAGAAGTTTGTGATTAAACATGACATTCACAAGCAGATTATTTAAGATCAAATAATTGCCATATCTGCAACAATGTTGCTTGGGGTAAGTAGTGAATGTCACTTCCTATATTAGTAAAGATTATCTGCTCTAGTGAACAAGTCATTTAGATTAATCTCTTTCTCTCTTGTGCAATGATTTTCTTCCTCTGGCTCCAAGCAGTACTTATGATATACAGAAGTAACTAGGTATTGACTATTTGTTAGAATATTCTATATACTGTACAGTGGCAAAAAAAGTTTGTGAACCACTTAGGATTTTCACATATTTCAAACTTAAAATGTTATTGTTAATCTAAGTCCTAAAAATAGATATAGATAACCTGATCAAAAAATTACATACTGTAAAAGCATGATACATTTTCAACATTTATTTATCCACAAATGATTAAATATTCAATATCCTTGTGTGAAAAAAAAATTGAACCTTTACTGTAGATTCAGTAAATGGTGGCCCCTTCTTGATCAGCAATAACTTCAACTAAGCCTTTACTGTAACTGCTGGTCAGTTTCTCACATCAGTTTTGAGGAATTTAGCCCATTTTTCCTTACAGAACTGCTTCAACTCAGTGACATTTGAATGTTTCCTTGCATGGACAGCTCACTTCAGGTCCAGCAACAACATTTTGATGGGGTTTAGGTCCTGACTTTAACTAGGCCATTCTAAATGCAGAATTTCTTCTTCTGCATCCATTCTTTTGTAGATATGCTTGTATGTTTAGGGTCATTATCTTGCTGAATTATCCACAGACGGATGTCCTGACATTCTCTTCTAGAATCTGCTAATACAATGGAGAATTCATGATTGTGTTAATGATGGCCCGTTATCAAGGTCCTGAGGCAGCGAAGCAGGCCCAAAGCATCAGACTCCTACCCCCATGTTTGACGGTTGGAATGAGCTTCATCTGTTCAAACACAGTGTTTGGCAAAAAACAAACAAAACATTTCTCATCGTGGCCAAAACGTTCTACCTTTGAATCGTCTGCCCAGAGACCATTATTCTAAAACTCGAGTGGATCATCTATGTGCTCTTTGGCGAACTTCTGACGGCAACAACGTTCTTTTCAGAGAGCAGTGGTATCCTTCTGGCTATCCTTCTATGAACACCATTCTTTTTCAGTGTTTTTTTTTAAAGTTGAGTCATGAACACTCACATTAGCAAAGGCAAGAGTGGCCTGCAGATCTTTGAATGTTACTCTGGCTGAATGTTGCACAATGTTACTGTGACTTCCTGAATGATTTGAAAGTTTATTCTAGGAGCGATTTTGGCAGGACTACCGCTCCTGGGTAGGGTGATTATGGTCTTAAACTTTCTCAATTTGTCTCACAGTGGATTGGTGAAGTCCCAGATCTTTAGAAATGGCTTTGTAACCCTTTCTAGACTGATGAGCATCAATAACTGATTTTCTGAGGTTGTGGCATGACGTGTTAACACTCACCTGTATGTTGAAAACCAAACTCACAAAGTTTCTGATCTTTACATAGGGTGGGGCTTCCTAATCTCATACCTGAAGATTTACCTAATTATTTAAACATCTGATTTAATTCTAATGATTTCCTTTTAATTTAGCTGATAAAGCAGGGTTTCAATACTTTCCACAAACCCTGACTCTTAATTACTCATTGTTTGTCTAATTTATACATCATTTTGCTTCAAAAGACATGGAATTGGTTATTTAAGAAGAGACTGGTTTGAAATCAAGAAGGTTAGCATGGACAAATTATGGAATTTCTTTGATTATTATTGTGGTTGACAAAAATTCTCACCACTGCAATTGTTATTTCCGGAAAAGGACTATTTCAAGTGAAATTATCAAAAAAGTGAATACATTTTTTTGTAATTTGTTTCCACTTACCAGAACATTTTTGTTTCCCAATTGTTATGATCAGAATGATGATTTTTATTTGCTTTTACTAGCATCAGGGTGAGAGTAAAAATGTACATCTTGTCAGCATTACTCCCGTTGTTAATGCAGTGTGTTGCATTAATGTTACCGCCTAAATGAAAAAAAGGGTGAAGTGCTCATTCTTTCCTTGATGCGTGCACTAATACTAACATTAAAACTCATTAATGAGCGTAACCATGTGTGTTACATCTGTTTTTAAAGAATCTCAATCACTTGTGTTTTACTGTATATCTCATGACTTTGTTATTGTTGCACTAAATTAACATGTTGTCACAACATTATAAATTTTCATTGATACTGTATGTATGTAATACAAAAGAATCCATGATTACTAAGAAAATTAACAGTATTATCAGTTGTATGTATGTATATCTTTTTTATATAGCGCTATTAATGTACATAGCGCTTCACAGCAGTAATACACGTGACACTCAAATAAATAACACATTATACAAATAACACAAAATGGGAAGAAGTGCTTCAGACATAAAAGTGACATTTAGGAAAAGGAGTCCCTGCCCCGAAGAGCTTACAATCTAATTGGTAAGTAGGAAGAACATACACAGACAGTAGGAAGGGGTGCTGGTTAGTGTGTCTGCAATGGGCCAAGATCAATGTATGAGGTGTAAAGTATCAGCCACAGAGCTACTCATATGCTTCGTTAAGGAGATGTGTTTTTAGATGGGTCTTAAAAGTGGATAGAGAGCATGCTAGTGGGATATTGAGGCATTCCAGAGGTGTGGGGCAGTTAGTGAGAAAAGTTTAAGGTGGTAGAGGTCTTTAGACACAAAAATGGTAGAGGGAAGACATCCTTGATGGTGTATAGTGAGAAATTAGGGCTGGGATGTAATGAGGGGCAGAAGAGTGTGAAGATTTAAAAGTGAGCAGGAGAAGTGTGTGTGTGTGTGTGTGTGTGTGTGTGTGTGTGTGTGCGTGCGTGCGTGCGTGCGTGTGTGTGTGTGTGTGTGTGCGTGTGTGTGTGTGTGTGTGTTAGTGTTACAGGATTTTATAGGAAGCCAGGAGAGGGATTTCAGCTGAGACAGATTTGGGAAAGAGTAAAGTGATTCTAGCAGCAGCGTTTAGGATAGATTGTAGGGGAGACAAGTGAGAGGAAGGAAGACTGGGCAGCAGGAAGTTACAGTTGTCAAGATGGGACAGAATGAAGGCATGTGCAGAGTATTAGCAGTGAAGTCACAGAGAAAAGAGAGTATCTGTAATATTGCGGAGGATAATTGACATTGTCACAGGATACCAGTACTTTTAACACCTTTTTTTCCTTCTGGGAACAATTCACAAGGCAGGACAAGGTAGTGGAATAAAATGGGGTTTATTCTGATAAAATCAGCAGACATACAATGAAACAAAAAATGCAGGTAATACATGGGGTAAAACTGGGGGTTTGGGGGGAGTCTCAAGCCTCAGAAAAAGGGGGGGGAGGAGAACACAAAATGGATGTGCCTCCTGAAAGAATTCACTATACTGCACTCCTACATTGTATAAAATTTAACTTTTAATAGATTTACTTAAAACATATATTACCAAAACGTCGTGTAATGTGAATTAAAAATAAATTAAATTAACAATACCAAGCATCCGTGTCAGTGAATGTATGTTAGAATAATCCCAATTTAGCAACTCAATGTTGTTGAGATTGGAAGACAAAGGATGCTATTAGTCAGGGTATAAAACCCCTCTGGAGCACCTATGAGACCAAGAGGTAAGTATGTGAAATTATATATAAATGTAACCTGCTCAGTGAGTAATTAGTGGAAAATCTAACAGTCCTGCTTAAACATATGAACCACTGGGCACTTGGAGTGATAATTAATTGTATATAACCATCCAGTTGTTTAGGTAGTACAGCTAATAATGTGATAATGGTGGAAAATAATTCACAACATAGTGAAGCTGGCACTCACAGCATTAATACCGGTGAGTTACCCAGCAACAAGCTCCATGTAGACACATGTGATATAAAGCAGGAAGGCAAGCTCACTGACTGTTGGTGAAAATACCCAACTAATAGGGTCTACATAGATAGAACCAGGAGACTACAGAGCACTACATTAAAACAGCTCCAAGTAGGAGACTGACAACATTGCGCGTCCAACGCGCGTTTCCCTCCAGCAAAGGAGCTTCTTCAGGGACAAATTTGCTGGGGGAAGGAGGACTGAGCCCTTTTATACCCAAACAGTACCTTGATTGTGAAATTAATGATTCCCAGCTGTTGCACATGCGCAGTGTGTCAGTACCCAAAATTAACCACATTAAACTCCACAAACGCTATATAAACTATTCGAATAAGTGGCTGCACATTCAGCCATCAAGATGTTGAGTTAGTGTGGTGAACCGAGCGTTATTGTGGCTTCTAGGGTTGCGTGGCGTTGATCGGCATGAAGGGAGTGCAATGCGCATGCGCGTGGACTTAGAAATCCAGCCAATGCAGCCCGAACGTATTGCGCATGCGTGGGCATTTAGAAAAAGCATTACCGTATTCAAGTCGACGTAATAAACATACGCTGAAACGTAGAAACTAATGCCCAATGCCCATTCAACTGCGCATGAACACAGACTCAGAAATTTGTTGGCAATAGTATCCAACCACGTTGCACATGTGTGAGGAGTTAGGCAATATTACCAGCATTAGCCGACCCCATTGCGCATGCGTGGACACCTAGAGATTTTGTCCTATGTGCATTCAAGCGCATTGATCATGCGCTAGATCTTGGACACTGATCCCGAGTTGCCCAAACGACCGCGCATGCGTGAGGACTTGAAGATTTACTACTGCAATAATCCAGGCGTATTGCGCATGCGCGCGGACTTAGAAATTTCATGGCTAATTGCTATTGAAGTCCGTGTGTGTTGCGCATGCGTCAGGACTTAGAAAATAATGTCAAAATTATATGTCCATATCGTGCCTGCGTAGGCACTTAGAAATATTTATCTTATTCAGTACAACTTTTACCCAAATGCGGCCACATAATGCCATACTGACACACTGCGCATGTGCAACAGCTGGGAATCATTAATTTCACAATCAAGGTACTGTTTGGGTATAAAAGGGCTCAGTCCTCCTTCCCCCAGCAAATTTGTCCCTGAAGAAGCTCCTTTGCTGGAGGGAAACGTGCGTTGGACTCGCAATGTTGTCAGTCTCCTACTTGGAGCTGTTTTAATGTAGTGCTCTGTAGTCTCCTGGTTCTATCTATGTAGACCCTATTAGTTGGGTATTTTCACCAACAGTCAGTGAGCTTGCCTTCCTGCTTTATATCACATGTGTCTACTTGGAGCTTGTTGCTGGGTAACTCACCGGTATTAATGCTGTGAGTGCCAGCTTCACTATGTTGTGAATTATTTTCCACCATTATCACATTATTAGCTGTACTACCTAAACAACTGGATGGTTATATACCATTAATTATCACTCCAAGTGCCCAGTGGTTCATATGTTTAAGCAGGACTGCTGGATTTTCCACTAATTACTCACTGAGCAGGTTACATTTATATATAATTTCACATACTTACCTCTTGGTCTCTGTGTGCTCCAGAGGGGTTTTATACCCTGACTAATAGCATCCTTTGTCTTCCAATCTCAACAACATTGAGTTGCTAAATTGGGATTATTCTAACATACATTCACTGACACGGATGCTTGGTATTGTTAATTTAATTTATTTTTAATTCACATTATACGACGTTTTGGTAATATATGTTTTAAGTAAATCTATTAAAAGTTAAATTTTATACAATGTAGGAGTGCAGTATAGTGAATTCTTTCAGGAGGCACATCCATTTTGTGTTCTCCTCCCCCCCCTTTTTCTGATTCACTTTTCAGTTCACAGTTTGCACCCACATTTTTGATTACCATAATTATTCACCTATTACTTTATTCAATTAGTGTGGTTTTGTGATCACTCCCTAACCCTCGCGTTTTCTCTAAGAGTCTCAAGCCTCACTAGGTGCAATCGCCTGCTTCAGGAAGGCGTAGGCTGTCTACTCCACATCCAGGAACACCACAGTACTATCTCTAGGCTTCTTCGGCAACTCTGTGCCGAGTGCTTTGCTATTCGGAGCAAAGCACCTTTGAAAAGTCTGCCAGCGCTTCACCGGACCAAGTCCCAAGTAACCCGGGTTTTCCGATCAGCCTGTCACCTTACATAGACCTTAATGTCAACATGAAAGAGGGATTGGCGACCAATCAGAGATCGTATCGTAACTGCAACAACCAATCACAAGATGGAGGCTCGGCTTGCACGAGTCAGAGGTGGGGTGTGTTCAGGGGCTCAGGAAGCCAGCAAGCAAGAAATTCGCTTACGAGCAACGGCTTCCCCTTTCCAGTCCCATACCTCCCGCTGGGTAAGCGCCATTGAGTCTGGGAGTACAAAGAGTCTCCCCTGTGGCGATTCTTTGTCTTTGCACCTGGTACTCCACTCTTCCCTGCTCACCTCTCAATTTCCATCCTCCCCTTTGATCTAACATCTCTATGCAGATATCCTGGGATATCGATTTACCAGGACAGTCTTCATAGAGATGAATCCACATTTTAAACACATATTCCTTCCTCTAACATAGGCTCGGGGATTTGGATGATACGCTGGGCTTGGTGGGTGTGAACACAATATTTCATAGGGAAAATACAACAGTATTGACATGCACATGCATACCCGCAGACCAGATGCGATCTGTGAGTAACATTGTGGGACAAACGGTACCGTTGTCCCAAAACCTTTTATACATATTTTAATCCCTTTTCCCCCAAATATCACCTATTAAAGTTCCGCTCCCAAATTCCCAGATTTATAGAAGCACATAAAGGGTTAGAACACACACATTGTCCCAAGATTATTAGGGGTAGCTAGATGGGCTTCACCTTTATTATGAAGACTGGCTACCCCCACTGTCACAGACATGTTTTACCTTTTGAATCTGAGAGAGGTGTCCAATGTGACCCCTAGGCAGCATGCTTAAGCTACTGAGTGTATGATAGTGCTTCCAACAGTAATATAAATGCAGGTAGTAGGACCAGGTTGGGGAGGAAATATGAGGAGCACCATTGTTTACATGTTAAGTTTGTCAGTGGAGGGCCGTCCAGGATTATACTGTATAGCTGAGCGAAATTCAGAAACTTTGGTCTGTACAGCAGGTGTAAGGTCAGGGGTTGAAAATTACATTTGTGTGTCATCAGCATTGAGGTGATATTTGAACCCAAGAGATGTTATTAGGTCACCTGGAGAGAGTGTGTAAAGAGAAAAGATAAGAGGTCCCTGGACAGAGCTCTTGGGTACCCCCACAGAGATCAATAGAGGAGAAAGATACACTGAAAATTTGATGGGAGAGTTAAGAGGAGATCCACGATAGAGCTTTGTTATGAATACAAAAAGGTAGGTGAAGGGACTCTGAGCACTGCTCGATATTATCAGGCTGGAGGCAATGTGCAATGAAAAGACTTTATTGTGGCATAACAGCCTAGATTAAAAGGACATGAAAAACAATCCTCTGATGCGTTTCGTCTTGCGACTTTATCAAGGTTATGAATACCAAGAGTATGGAGAATGTGAAGGAGAAGTGGGTGGCCCACAGTATCAAATGATGCAGAGAGGTTGAGTAATATGAGCAGAGTGTAATGGCCTTTGTCTTTGGCAGCATGGAGGTCATTAGTTATTTTAGTGGGGGCTGTTTCAGTGGAGTGAGCAGTGAGGAAGCCAGATTGTAGAGGGTCTAGGAGAGACTAGATGGTGAGAAAATGGTATTGTAAATTCTCCTTTAGAAACACAAGAAAAATGTGAAAATGGTTGCATAACTGTTGGCTTTTGTGCTCTTTTCTCTAATTCAATAGTGTATGTGTAAGGATAGCGTTATAGGAGCTGGGAATTTGTTGCTGTTTCATTATTAAGAAAGAGACAGCGCAAAAAACCTCATTGTGCAATATATAAACAAAATTGTATTTGTAAACTGGTGAGTATCACACGTACATCAATATAGTTAGATTTAAGCAGAACATGTTATGGACATGTTACCAATCTGTGCTCAGGGTACAGGACTTCTAGGTCAGCTGGCTTCTCACAGGTCTCGTGGAACAGCATGCAGGATACAGCAGTCGTCACCGCAGGGGAACTGCCACTCCAAATGAAGAGAACACTCCGATACCGAGTCTCACGGTGGAAAGTCCTATCAACTGTATCCAGCCCTCTGAACACCAGCTTCAAACGCCACACGGGGCGGAGAATGATTCGGCTAGGTATGCCGCTGCAGGGAACCTCACCGTCAGCCGCTTACTCGGAGAACGCTAGACAAACATCCGTGACGTCATCGGGCGGCGTCAGCGTCGTGCGCGAGTGAGTCACTGCTTGAGGAAGCTGGAAGTCCCAAGAAAGTCCCGTATAGTGCCCGCTTACAGTCGCGAGCAATTAGACAATGTATAATATTAAAACATCCAGTATATGGGAATAAATGAATGCGCCCTCAGTCCAACGCGTTTCGTGTTTACAACACTTCGTCAGGGAATGGAGGATTAATTCATGGGGGCTTCATATACCCACAGATCTCTTATGATTGGCTGCTTATCAAAAAGTCCAGCCTCTCATGTGGGAGGTACAATAAAACACAAGTGTTTCCAAGCAAACATAATTATTTTACATAAAATACACACAATATATTTATTTAATCAAACAAAAAAGTTTTTGGCGATGTTGCTAGAAATATAAAAAACATATATTAGTACATAAAATCAAACACTTAATATAATTGTTATTTAAAAAGATCTATAAGGTATATATGAAAGAGGAAAAAAGAAAAGAAAGAAAAATATATAGGAGAGGTATAACTGGTGTATATATTTTTCTTTCTTTCCTTTTTTCCTCTTTCATATATACCTTATAGATCTTTTTAAATAACAATTATATTTAGTGTTTGATTTTATGTACTAATATATGTTTTTTATATTTCTAGCAACATCGCCAAAAAGTTTTTTGTTTGATTAAATAAATATATTGTGTGTATTTTATGTAAAATAATTATGTTTGCTTGGAAACACTTGTGTTTTATTGTACCTCCCACATGAGAGGCTGGACTTTTTGATAAGCAGCCAATCATAAGAGATCTGTGGGTATATGAAGCCCCCATGAATTAATCCTCCATTCCCTGACGAAGTGTTGTAAACACGAAACGCGTTGGACTGAGGGCGCATTCATTTATTCCCATATACTGGATGTTTTAATATTATACATTGTCTAATTGCTCGCGACTGTAAGCGGGCACTATACGGGACTTTCTTGGGACTTCCAGCTTCCTCAAGCAGTGACTCACTCGCGCACGACGCTGACGCCGCCCGATGACGTCACGGATGTGCGTCTAGCGTTCTCCGAGTAAGCGGCTGACGGTGAGGTTCCCTGCAGCGGCATACCTAGCCGAATCATTCTCCGCCCCGTGTGGCGTTTGAAGCTGGTGTTCAGAGGGCTGGATACAGTTGATAGGACTTTCCACCGTGAGACTCGGTATCGGAGTGTTCTCTTCATTTGGAGTGGCAGTTCCCCTGCGGTGACGACTGCTGTATCCTGCATGCTGTTCCACGAGACCTGTGAGAAGCCAGCTGACCTAGAAGTCCTGTACCCTGAGCACAGATTGGTAACATGTCCATAACATGTTCTGCTTAAATCTAACTATATTGATGTACGTGTGATACTCACCAGTTTACAAATACAATTTTGTTTATATATTGCACAATGAGGTTTTTTGCGCTGTCTCTTTCTTTGTTTTTGCACTAGTTTGGTTGTGGAGCGGTACCACGAGCGCAGCAGCATAAACCTCTCATATTGTAAACAGGTTATCTTATTTGTATTATTAATATCACTAAGAGCACAATAACACATTTTTTAGAGCGCAATTCACTTTTTTCTTCTATCACTATTTCTTTAGCTCACGTTTTGCGGCACTTTAAATTGTATTTTTGTTGTATTACACTATAGCCTTCAACCATGGCATGGACCATGTCCAGCTGCAGAGAAAAAAGAGCAGCACTCTTTGATTCAATGTTTAAAGATGAGAATAAGGTCTTTGAAGATGATGATATATCTGAAATTTCTGTTGAAACACATTTCAAACAACTAGAAAATTTACTAATGGTTGAAAGCAAATTATGGTTAGAACGTAATACCCTCCAAAGATATTTGGATTGTAATAGGGCCCCACGTGGATTACGGTTTCAGAAAAACCCCACGTTTGGGAGAGACAATGTCCACTTTATGAAAGAGTGGGACAGGATCCTAGAAGAGTGTTCTAGAGATCTGATGAGACTCATTATATATGAGCGCAGTAAAACTATCACAGAATTGGAAAAGGATATCGGTAAAAAATTTTTAATACTAGAACCTTTAATAATTAATACTGATTGTTCTAAATTAGAATGCGAACTTAAAATGAACTTAGAATCAGTTACGGAGGAAATCATGTTGAATAAACAGAAAAAATTCTACCGTGATAAATATGATTACGATAACGGTAGACAGAAAGATTGGAATAGGTTTGAAAAATAAAAAAATAAAAGTGGTAATAAGACTGGTCAAAATCCCCCGCCAAATAACCAGAAAAAAGCAAAGGTATGGTAGTCACCGCACCGAAGGGAATAGAGATCAGGGTGAACAACATAAAGAACATCAAAAATCATACAAACCTTATCCTAAAAAGAATCAAGAAAAATATTATAAAAATTATAAAAATAAAAGAAGAGATAGTTCTAATACCAGATCAGAATATTCAAAACATGGAGAATCTAACTATAGAGAGAAACAGTATGATAAATATGAACGAGCTAGTACACCACCCCGAACGAACTCTGAGCGCCAATCTCCACAACGTTCCCTTTTTCTGGAGGCCCTGAAATCACGATATTTGGGTCCGACAGAGAAGGGAAAATTGGAGAGAGAAAAACAGATAAAAAGCCAAGAGATATCGAGATCCCAAAAAAGACATCATTCACCAGAAGAGGGACCAGAGGGGGGCGGAAACCCCAAACAGAGAAGGGAATACAACTAGGCTCAAATGATAAAGTGGATGGTATCTTTAACCTATCTTCAATCATATTATCTCCTTGCCAAAAACAAGTTCTAAATAAGGGCTTAAAATTTTCAAAGTCAAGCGGCCCAAATGGGTTTCAGTTATTCTCTGATTTACACAAATTTACGAGAAACTTGACTTTGAAAAGGCACTTTCTTAAAAAGGAAAGAAGCATTAATTATACATTAGTGGAGACAGATCAAGTCTCTGGAGATGATACTTTTGAAGATACACTTTGTCAACATACGCCTTTTAAACCACCATCTCGATTTTATCCTGCTAATAGCAAAGGCAGTTTTATTGATTCATTTTTTAATATAGTCAATAACGAGTTCATATCATTAGTAAAAAACTTTAAGTCCACAGATATTCAACATAATTTAAAGTACAATGAGCATTTAGCCCTTAAAGAATTACAGGACAATAATGAATTAATCATAAGACAAGCAGACAAAGGGGGAGGGGTAGTGCTTCAAAATAGAAGGGACTATGAAAAGGAAGCATTCCGTATATTACATGACCCTATTTACTATGGTAAACTCCCCCACGATCCTACAAATGAATACCTTAAGGATTTAAAAAATCTTTTGGATGAAGCTATTGAATCCACTGTAATTAATAAAGCTGAATTTCAATTTTTATATGCACAATTTCCAAAGGTTCCGGTGTACTATCACCTTCCCAAAATACACAAATCACTGACTGATCCACCAGGTAGGCCAATAATTTCTGGCATTAGCTCACTGACGGCCAATTTGTCTGAGTATATAGACTTTTTTTTACAGAAATATGTAAAAGTGCAGCCATCTTACATAAAAGATACAACGGCAGTTCTCCATTTAGTGAAAACAATAAAATGGCAAGAAAACTATAGATTGGCCACTTTCGACGTTCAGTCGTTATATACCTGTATTCCCCATGATAAAGGTACACAAGCCGTCAGTGAGACCCTAATGAAGGATCCAGAATTACACCCTCTAAATTGTGAGTTTATCGTCAATGCAATTAAATTTATACTATCCCACAATTATTTCCTTTTTCTGAATCAACATTATATTCAGAATTGTGGTACGGCTATGGGGACACGTTTTGCCCCTAGCTACGCCAACATTTACATGGGATCATGGGAGGACCAACACATATGGCATAATAATCCCTTCTCAAACCATGTAATTGTTTGGAAAAGATATATTGACGATATTTTGTGCATTTGGGAGGGTGATGAGAACACTTTGGAACTTTTTAAGATATATCTCAATAAAAACACTTTCAATTTGAGGTTTACAGCTGAATCTAATGACAGAGAGATCCACTTTCTAGACCTTCATCTAGAGTCTAGAATAGACATGAAAATTAATACAAAAACTTTCTTCAAGAAAGTGGACTCAAATAGCTTCATATTATCAACAAGCAACCATAAACGGTCCTGGATAGATAACATCCCACAGAGCCAGTTTATGCGTATAAGACGTAATTGCAGTTTATTGTCTGATTTTGAGAGCCAATCGGTGCTCTTATTTGATAAATTCATTGAACGTGGATACGATAGGGCCCTCCTTACTAAATCACTAGCAAAGGTTTATGACATGGACAGAGAGTCGCTTCTGATACAAAATAAGACTAAAATTGTGACAGAGGATAGAAATATTGACAATGTAATTAAAGTCCCTTTTGTCACTGAGTATAACTCAGTCAGTAGAAATATCCAGAAAATTATAGGTAATAGCTGGAATATTCTATGTAATGACCCTATCCTTGGCCCATCTTTACAGTCCACACCAAGCTTCATCTACCGTAGAGCAAAAAATTTAAAACACTATCTGGCACCCAGTGATATTGGTCCCCCAATTGATTCACAATCGGGGACAACCTGGTTACCTGTAAGACCTAATGGCAACTTTAGTTGCGGTAGATGTAAAGCTTGCAAAATGCTCCACACTGACCGTAAAAAATTCATTTCAAATACAACAAAGGAATGTTTTACGGTGAAAGACTGCATTTCTTGCAAATCCACACATGTAGTTTATTTGCTTCAATGTCCATGTGGGTACCAATATATTGGACGTACTAAAAGATATTTGAGGATTCGGATACTAGAGCACGCTAGAAACATCAAATTAGGTTTAGAACATCATAGTGTTTCTAGACATTTTAAAAATAAACACAACTGTGACTCTAGTCTTTTGAAGTATATTGGTATCCAAATTGTTAACATTGGAAGACGTGGGGGAGATAGAGACAAGATGCTTTCAAAACAGGAAAGTCTGTGGATTTATAAAATGCAAACTCTGTCTCCTTTAGGACTTAATGAAGAACTCGATGTTTGGTCTCTTTACTAAATAATTTTAAATAATTTTAAATTATTGTTTTAAAATATGTTATAATAATTTAATAATTTTTTAAAATCTGCCATTTTTAGAGTGTAGGTGTATTCTCTATATAGGTCACAAAACTGGTGTTATACCTCTCCTATATATTTTTCTTTCTTTTCTTTTTTCCTCTTTCATATATACCTTATAGATCTTTTTAAATAACAATTATATTAAGTGTTTGATTTTATGTACTAATATATGTTTTTTATATTTCTAGCAACATCGCCAAAAAGTTTTTTGTTTGATTAAATAAATATATTGTGTGTATTTTATGTAAAATAATTATGTTTGCTTGGAAACACTTGTGTTTTATTGTACCTCCCACATGAGAGGTTGGACTTTTTGATAAGCAGCCAATCATAAGAGATCTGTGGGTATATGAAGCGCCCCCATGAATTAATCCTCCATTCCCTGACGAAGTGTTGTAAACACGAAACGCGTTGGACTGAGGGCGCATTCATTTATTCCCATATACTGGATGTTTTAATATTATACATTGTCTAATTGCTCGCGACTGTAAGCGGGCACTATACGGGACTTTCTTGGGACTTCCAGCTTCCTCAAGCAGTGACTCACTCGCGCACGACGCTGACGCCGCCCGATGACGTCACGGATGTGCGTCTAGCGTTCTCCGAGTAAGCGGCTGACGGTGAGGTTCCCTGCAGCGGCATACCTAGCCGAATCATTCTCCGCCCCGTGTGGCGTTTGAAGCTGGTGTTCAGAGGGCTGGATACAGTTGATAGGACTTTCCACCGTGAGACTCGGTATCGGAGTGTTCTCTTCATTTGGAGTGGCAGTTCCCCTGCGGTGACGACTGCTGTATCCTGCATGCTGTTCCACGAGACCTGTGAGAAGCCAGCTGACCTAGAAGTCCTGTACCCTGAGCACAGATTGGTAACATGTCCATAACATGTTCTGCTTAAATCTAACTATATTGATGTACGTGTGATACTCACCAGTTTACAAATACAATTTTGTTTATATATTGCACAATGAGGTTTTTTGCGCTGTCTCTTTCTTTGTTTTTGCACTAGTTTGGTTGTGGAGCGGTACCACGAGCGCAGCAGCATAAACCTCTCATATTGTAAACAGGTTATCTTATTTGTATTATTAATATCACTAAGAGCACAATAACACATTTTTTAGAGCGCAATTCACTTTTTTCTTCTATCACTGTTTCATTATTACAATCTTTTGGTGTAGACTGATTTGAATCTTTCTTACGATCATCGAATCATTGTAATATACCCCACATAACTGTTTCATGATTCCCATGATAAGAGATAACTATTTTGAGCAAATTAAGAATTTATATTAAGGCATTTAGATATTGGTCCATATGTTGAAATCCTTATAAAGATCCTCAAAGATGTATTTAAAAAGACTATACAGCCTTTGTCAGTTATAATATTTATTTCTGCAAGTAAACAGTTGCAAAGGACACATGACTGTCACAATAAAACTAAATAACAGCAGTGTGATGAAGAAAGTACAAATAAAAAATACAGTTTATTTTTAAGCCAGTCTTGCAAAATTGCAAATAGGTTAGCCATGTGATCATTGCATGCTGCTCAAAAACCTGCGTGCACTTAAAAAATCATGTGGCGTGTAAACCCTAGATATTTTTATATTGTACATTTCTTTAACAATAATTTTAACCTCATTGACAAAATTATCAGTTTGTAATAAATAATTAATAACTTAGATTGTAAGCTCTTCAGGGCAGGGACTCCTTTTGTTTTATGTCTGAATCGCATATTCCCATTGTATTATAATATTACGTCATGTGTATTGTAATGCCCAATGTTCCTGGATGGCGCTACAGTATATACAGATGTAGCCAGTTTTATATCTAAGTATCCCCAGATACTGCACATTTCCTCCATTCTCACTCCCTATAGAAAGCATCACTGTGCCACGGTGTGTCACTATTGTGCTGCTTGAATTTTGTTTGAGTTCAGATGGAATTATTTAGGTTTTTGCAGTTCAGTGTGTGTCCGACAGGTGGTGCACTGAATATATTTTCCTTTGGAACTCTGAATGCTACAGTGCAGTTAAATTTCTGAAGCAGGTACCTTAGTTGAAGATAACATTTATGTATGTTTCTTTGTTTAGTGACCTTGTAATGTTCATACTTCATCTAATAGCAAATAGCGAACCAAAGTCCAGAGAACCAGTGCTACAGAACCTCTGAAGAATATATATATATATATATATATATATATATATAAAAACCAACATCACAGCTTGCACTCAATGTACTGGTTCATATAGACAGGTGCTAGTCTCAAATAATAGAAAAACAACATTACCATTCTCTCGTCCGGTAAAGAAAGACTGCACTCAGTTCAGTAATCATGAAAAACTGTATTGGGCATCTGAATAAAAAAGATAAGTCACCCAATCCGACGTTTCGGTCCTAGGCACCCCCTTGAGAAAGGTCCTATTCCAGGACCGAAACGTCGGATTGGGTGACTTATCTTTTTTATTCAGATGCCCAATACAGTTTTTCATGATTACTGAACCGAGTGCAGTCTTTCTTTACCGGACGAGAGAATGGTAATGTTGTTTTTATATATATATATATATATATATATATATATATATATATATATATATATATGTATATATATGTGTGTGTGTGGGTGTGTGCGTGTGTGCGTATATATATATATATATATATATATATATAAATAAATATATATGCTGCATATCTGGGGCAAATATACCCGATCATAGAGCAATCTACTCTATTCTCTGAATTTGAACATGTTCATATCGGACCAAACATTTTGGACATTTATATATATTTTTCATATATATAATGATGTATGTAAAGTCCTGTATGAGTCCAAGAAATAGAATGCTATATTCAAGGTGTTCAGAAACTTTCAGTCCATCTGATTTAATAACAGTGTGTGATAATAATCTCACTCAAAATTTAGTGGAAAAATAGGATAATTGTTTTTCTCTCCTAATGTGGGTTTATAGGTAATAGGGACAGATATAGCCTGTTAGACCAATCTGACCTGTTCTCCACCCCATTTACACGGAGTAACAGCTTAGAGTGTATAAATCAAATCACAGTGTGGATATTAAATCCCAGATGATAGGTGAACAGCCTTGGTATTGGATAGTACTTACAGTATATGAGAAATTCTTGACTCCTTTTGGCGTGCTTCCAACAATAAAAATAGCAATTTGTGTGAATCCCAGGATAGGGTCAGCAGTGCACAGCAACCGGAACAAGAAAAATGGAGCATAGCACTTCAAGCGCTTTAAAAATAATTTATTATTACAGGTGACATCAAGGATGGGTGGGCAATAGAAAACTCTGATGTGTTCCGTGCTTTAGCAAGCGCTTTGTCAGCAAAAGACTATCTTGTAGCAATGCATATATTATATATTCCGCAATTGAAGTCGGGACAGATAAGAGACAAACTCTATATGAGATCTATAGATCATTGACAAGTATGAATACTACAAAAATTCACCAAACCAGGATGGGTGGAGGAATTATATAAGATTCAGCATAAGTTTGGATGATTGTTTTTTTCGAGCACCTCTGCGTCCTGGGAAGAATTGAGGTTTGCCCCAACCTGAGTACCTGCCTCAACCTGATTATCTGTCTCCGTCTGGCTACCTTTCCCAATATTATTACAAGTATGGACCAACCAACTTCGCTAACAAGATGAACCTGCATCCAAACTGTATGCTTAACTCGAGCATCTATACACATCACACCCAACATCATCAACAGTGTGTCACTGCCACCCAATTTTTAAGGTCTAAAATCAAGGTAAATCTAACTTTCATTCCTAATGACATGCATAGTGTATGCATGACATAGATACATTTACATATGCATACAATAGTATCCACTCATGCATACGCACACATTAAACATGTTAAATATGTGCATGTGATAAATATGCAGAGTGCATAAATAATATATATATGAATCCTCATGCACACTAAGGGGAAGACCTCGATTATATCATGATCCTGCTAACTAGCAGATAATGGTATACTCAAAATTAGAGAGTGTTAGTAAGCTGATGTATATAATAATAATAATAATAATAATAATAATAATTATAATTATAATAATAATAATAATAATAACAATAATAACAATATTATTATTAATAATAATAGTAATAGTAATAATAATAATAATAATAATAATAATAATAATAATAATAATAATAATAATAATAATGTACATTTGATCCCTTATATACAGTATGATATATTATTAATACGGCTATCAGCTTACTAATTTATTTTTATTAATTACAATTATGTAATTTGAATTTGTTACTACATGACAGTTAAAACATATCCAATTCTTTCCTAAAATCCGGTATTCTTAGATCTACTTTAACTTGGTTGATGTCTAATTTGATCTGATTCAAAGACACCTGATCATGCTCAATTATTACAAAATATAGATGATAGACAGCACAGTGAAGAAAGTTTCATATTATGTTATTTGCAGGGTGCAATAAGGAACAAAGAGAGGACCACAGTTCCTCCCATTACAATATACACACTGAAATGTTCGAGCACTCACTGACTATTGGAAGAAAGGTCAAAACCGGAGAATGCCAAAAAAAAACGAAGTTAATGAAGACAGCAAGAAAAACAAAAAACCTGGAATAATGTCACATCGGTAAGGAATACACTCCCACCTATGACGTCATCACCCTGGGCCATTATTTGCTTTGCTGAATTGTGCAGTTTTTCAGCACTTCTTACAGAGCAGGAGAGGGAGAGATTGAGGATCATCCAGACCTTGACTAAGGACTTTACAGTTGGATTTTGTATCTATTGAGAATTTTGTTTTCTTACTATTATCTGGACTCAGTGAACTTTGTTCTGATTACAATTACTGCATTTTGTGTTTGTTTTTGTTCTTTACAGTGGGGCTATAAGGGTTTAGGGAAGTACCTTTTGTCCCTTTGGACTTGAGGGAACAGGCCTGAGAAAGGAGTTCTCACCCTGAAACGTTGCCCCCCTGGTTTCCCACCCACTACATACAACCCCACCCCCTTTTTTGGGCTAACGCCTCCCACGAGGCCTAAACACCCTACCCGGGGCAACTACACCCTTTACCCACCCTCTCTACCATCAACATCACATAGGAATGGGCAAACGTGCGATTACTGTAGCTAAAGATGGTTAATAGCAATTTTGCCATTCAAATAATCATTACAGTGCAATACAATAAAATCCACTACTATAAAAACACATTAATATAAAACAAATCCCAAGCCATTTCATACACTGATTGTCACTGTTGTTGTTTATGCCCTCAACAGGTCACAGATAGCACATTGGAAAGCAATGGTCATCCAACAACCCCCCTCAAGTCTACTCCAATGCACCCCGCCCCGTCCCAACACACACTGTAATGAGCAAAAGGCCTATTATCCATATCTGAATAATAGCGCATTTGCCAATAAAAATAAAAGATTAGCCAGCATATAATAAATTAATGTTGTACTTACTCCTGCCAGGATGAAGGCTGTCCTCATATTTGGCCTCCTCATCCTCCATGGTAAGTAACGTTAAAATTTAAAAAACGAATTACTCGCCACTAACCCTTAATTACCTTCATGGTTATTAACCGCTCTGGTACTTAAGGAGTTAAACCTCCCCCCTCCTCCTACCCACCAGGGAGGTCTAACAATCTTCCCTGGGGCAACTATTCACCTACCCCCATCACCACACATACAAATTGGCAAAAGCACTAGTAGCCAAATATGGCTTGTAACATGCTTGCCCATTTGCTTTCAAAACAAAATAAATACATAATAAAATCACATTTAAATAACAGTTTTGAAAACAAATAGGCAAACATTACAAAGTAGGCAATAAACCTATTTATTGTCACTGTGATAAACTATGCCCACATTGGGGGCACCGGTTACTACAATGGCAATGACTGGGCAACCTAAAAAAAACATTCAAAAAATAAAATACATTACAATTAAATAAAAACGAATATTTGGCAGCACACAACTGTCCAGGGGGTCCCCAGACCTGAAATAATGCCTGCCAGGTCCAGAGACCCCCCGCTTCAGTATATGATAATAAAAATATAACTATGCAATAGCAGGTAAGAGATGTGCAGGGATATGCAGTTCTCTCTGCACACCACTTACAGACTGCTACAGGTAGATCACATGGACAAATCTCTGAAAAAGACACTGCTAACTCGATTAGTATGGCGTTTTCCTTCCTCAGTTCCTGACTTGCGATTACTCTTTCTTAATACCATGATAATTCAAATGTCAGACCAGTCAGTAGGAATATGCCAACTGGTCGATATAAACCACCCTAAAAACTAGTGTGGCATTCCTGACAGCCAGTGTAGATTAACTCAAACGTGACTAATACTGTACATATAAACTATTAAATCGGTAATACAGTATATAATACATGTGCAAATATGTGTATAATCTAAGACTGAGTTGTTTCTGACTGCCCAGAAAGTGCAAACAAAGTGGTAAAGTAAATCGACAATAAAGTTAAGTTAAACCAAATAGATGAAAAAGCAAATGAATAAAAGATGCACTCTTCGACCAAACACATGAATAAGAAACTGTCTCAGTTGTCTCTTCAAATGTAGTATTCCAAAAATAATGGGATCAGGGACTGCAATGAGGGAGCAAAAAAACAGAAAAATTACATAGACCAATATTGCAGGGAATAAATGTGCATCAAATAATTCAGTGACCTCCAATGGTACTACTCACAATGGAGTGGTGAGTTCAAGCAAGTTACAAATCAGTGGCAAATTAATGGTGTCAGGTGGTCTTTAGAATGTGTTGATCTCAGGCGAGAATGAGAGAAACACAAAAGATAGTGCAGATAGTGCAGAGTTTCTGTCATAGTCATTTCTGGTTATGGCCGTCCGGAAACGAAGCCCAGACCTCTCCTGATCCTCTCTATCCTTTCATTCGTATGTACCAGTAAGGACTCAAAGCATTTCGCTGGGCTGCATCTTCATCAGGGATCAAATCGCCCATCAACATCTAGGGATCTATATATACCCTCTATGTGCTGAAAAACATCTCGCTGCTCATAATGGTGCCTCACGGGGATTGGCCAGACCAATGGACAAACTCCACCTTGGGAGCATCCTGTCAGGAGCGGGGGGAGGAGAAGAGAAATATTACGAACAATATCTAGAACTACATATTATTACAATAGACATATGGTTCTATATAAAAATGTATATAGTAAATATGTTACATTCGAGAAGGACTAAGGGAGTATTTATTACAGAGAAATGATCGTATTGGGGCACAGAAGACAATATAGCAATATCAATTATGTATTAATATGGGACCCTAGAGGAAGATACTGAATATAAGTCAAAAGTATCACACAAGTATTTGGTTCTAGGGTGTCCTACACACAAACATTTTACCCTCTTAATTCTACTCCGTCAGCAACGCTTGACTCACAACACAATGCTCTTCAAACAGCAGATGCGAAGAAGTGCATGATCATAGGTTGATTGAAGAGACATCTCTGGTAAGTTCTTCCTTCTTTCTTTTTTTTCTTTCTTTAATTCTAAACTATATAATCAAATGGGGCAGATGTCGCCCCATTGTCTTCTTTTGATCAAATGAGACAGACAGGCCTTATATAAGGCTTGTGACATCACATTTGAGTGTAAAATGGCACACCTCAAATAAGATTAGTTGGTGTACCATGTGTACAACAAGCGACAGAGAAGCCCAATGCTACATCCAATATGACAAAAATACACCAGTAAAATACTTATATATTCTCTTGAAAAAGGGTCATTTAGTCATTTGCCCTTTGGCCAAAGTATTGTAAGCCTGTGAGCCATGACAAGGTAGACCCTATTCACAGGTCCTTACACTACCAGATAAAATACTAATATACCTCTATTAGGATTAAAATTCTCATTTACCTCTATTAGGAGGGAGAAAGACCAATATTGGATCTATATCCAGTAAAATGAAAGGAACCTGATGACTTGGGAAGGGGTTCCCAAAAAGAGCTTGCTGGGGTTCTGTTTGTTGTTTGGTGTACCATGTGATAGGGTTTTTTTTTTTAAGGATGTGACCATCTTAAATGGAGGGAAGACAGCCAATTAGGGAGGATATGCTTCCCTCCCTTTAAGATGACATCACTAGAAAAAAATGGCACATCCTTTAAAATTAATGGAAGCTTTCAGATGGTTCTCCAACCAATCGGATTGGTGGTGTACAATGTGATGCCTCACATGGTATATCTCCCAATCCAATTAGTTGATGTACAGTACCATATGATGGCATCAATTTTTTTTCTAGTGATGTCATATTAAGGGAGTGAATCTAGGCAATCAGGAAGAATATGCTTCCCTCCATTTTTGCCCTATTAACTGCCATAGTGGCAAACATTGCCCATATCATGGGCATGGTGTACCACTGTGCCAAAATATAGTGGATTTTTCTTCATTAAAATGTAATGTATTTTATTTGGTGCTTGTTTTGTTTGATTTGTAGCTTGTCATTAATTGCCATAGTGGCAAACCATGCCCATTAATAATGGTGTACAACTGTTCTAATCAATTGGTCAATGGGCATTTTATTTAATTGAAAAGTAATGTATTTTATTTGGTGCTTGTTTATTTATTTTTAGCTTGATGTGCCAATGTTTAGAAAAAGAGGGAAAATTTGCGCCAGAAAAAATTAGCCTACTATTCAATGTGTAGCTTCAGTCCTTTCCACAATGCAGTTCCGCTGCCTGAGTCTTTCAGAGGTGATTCACCAACCTCTGTATGAATATGGGTAGAAAAAGGGTGAAATGTCCTCGGGCGCGTCACTCTGCTTGCGGCTCCACGACGTATAAACGTATAAAATGGAAGAGAAAAAGGGGAGGGCCACAGTAAGGAAAACAGCACAAAAAATTATACACACTTCTTCATTAAGATAGGGAGAGGGGAGGGGGGATGGGGGGGATAAGAGGGAGGATAGATAGTGGAATCACACTTTTTGGGTGGAGACACACTCACATCAAACCTCTAGTATCTTGAGCAGATGTCTCCTCCTCTGTATGTGATTGGGTAAGTTGTAGGTGAGGAAATGCCTCCTGATATCTTCCTTGACAAAAAATAAAAGGGTGAAAAAAATAGTGCAATACAGTTTAATTAAACAGTGGGTGCATGAGATTTAAAACTTACAAGCGACCGATATATTTGGGCATAGGAAGGAGATGCCGCCAGACTCCGCAACGTGTCCCTCTCTGGGTTGGGGTGTTTTGTCTTGGCTGGTCCCTGCTGGCAGGTTCTTCCTGTCTGTGTATCGAGGTGTATAAGGCTGCAGTGTGGATAATCAGAGCCCGTGCACAGGCTGTGTCCTCCTCCGGCCACCTATCCCCTCTGCACAAACAGTCTTCAGCTTCCTTACTCCGTTGCGCATGCGCATGCGCAGACAGAGAGACGCTGGGCCAGGATACAGGGGAAACAAACTCCTCACTACGGTGGCTTGGAGTAACCAAAAAACGTCAGACGCGTTTCGCCAATGCTTCCTCAGCTACGTCACTGATCTCAAACAAAGATCTCAAACAATGGGTAATTTGATTTCACCAAGTGTGCCTAAATTTATTTCAAGACCGAAGGAATTTTTTCCTAATTTGACTGGTTGCTATCCCTGCCATCACTTTAAAATGTGTAAATATCTTGTTAAGACCAAAACCTTTTCAGGGTCTGATGGTACTAGGGTATTTAACATATTATCATGCATAACATGCAATACGGATCATGTCATCTATATGCACATGTGTGGTTGTAATAAACGATATGTAGGTCTTACCACAAGACCATTAAAGCAACGCATACTTCAGCATATGAGATTAATTATTAAAAAGAATCAGCTACACCCAGTTTCGAAACATTTTGACATTTGTCAGAAAGGGAGTTTGACTAACTTCAAATGTGTTGCACTGGAATCTGTCAAGCCACACTACAGGGGTGGAGATAGAGGCAATTTGCTTCACAGACGTGAGGCATTTTGGATATTTACACTTAATACCCTAGTACCCAATGGGTTAAACATTGACTGGGACTTAAAAAGTTTTCTATAAAAACCTTACTATTAGGTTTTTTATTTAAATACTTTATATACATTTAATTAACTTAACATTAATTGTTTATCATTTTTTGTCCTTCCAATTTACTATTGACGATTAATCTGTAAATGAGTATTGAAATCTATCTTTTAGTCCCTAGTTTAATGTATCTATTTCCATTCATGGTGTCCTTTATAGATTCCAGATTTAGTTCTATTAAAAAATGTATTTGCCACATTATGATGTATGTTGTTTAATTTATTTCATTTTTTTTATTTTTTTACTTTTGATTGTATCTGACATTGAATCTTCTTCAACTTGATTGTCCATCTTAGGAAAAACATGTACTGAACCATGTGTAAGAGTTTTTGGTAGTATACTTGATTCTACAAATTAGTGGTATATTATTGTATATGTTCCTTGTATAATGGGCTTTTTTGTTATAGTCAGTTTATCCTTACTAGGTGAATTTGTTTGCCCTTCTTGAGTTACAAGCTCTTATACTGTATATTGGACACAATCATTGTCAAACATATTATACCTTTTTATTTACTATATTCAAAGAGTTAAATTGTCCTTGCTGTCTCTACTGCAGGGAAGTTTCTCTTTTTTTCTGTTTTTCTTTTTCTTCTCCGTTTTCTCCTCTTTTCTTCCTGCAAGACAAGATTAATTAATTATTTAAAACAGCTGTCTTGCATGACGGGGAGTGTGTTAAATACCCAGGGCCTCCCCCATCTCGTCACTCAT
Organism: Ascaphus truei; assembly: GCF_040206685.1. NCBI lineage: Eukaryota > Metazoa > Chordata > Amphibia > Anura > Ascaphidae > Ascaphus > Ascaphus truei. The sequence goes on from NC_134483.1 coordinate 524,475,869, forward strand.
TGAAAAAGCGCCATAGTAGGCGTGAAACGCGTGGGAGAGTAATCTGTGCTGTTTGTTTTTTTGTTTTTTTATGTAGTCCAATAAAGAAGTATTTTAACCTCTTTGCTGGTGAGTTCTTACCTTTTTTCACGGAGCGGATGGACCATCGATCCTTACCTTTTCCTGTTAGCAGAAGAGACACTGAAAGTACAATGGGAGAGGTAAGTGGATATACAGGATAGAGCTTTTTTACGAATACCAAGAGTATGGAGAATGTGGAGGAGAAGAGGGTGGTCCACGGTGTCAAATGCTGCAGAGAGGTCGAGTAATATGAGCAGCGTGTAATGACCTCTGTCTTTGGCAGCATGGAGGTCATTAGTTATTTTATTGAGGGCTGTTTCAGTCGAGTGAGCAGTGCGGAACCCAGATTGTAGAGGGTCTAGAAGAGAATGGGTTTTGAGAAAGTGGAGCAAGCAAGATAATTCAAGACGGTCAAGGAGTTTGGAGGCAATAGTCAGGAGGGAGACAGGTCGATAGTTAGAAAGACAGGTAGGGTCAAGCTTGCTGTTTTTGCGTAATGGTATAATGGTTGCATGTTTGAAGGAGGAGGGAAAAGTTCCAGAATAGAGGGAGATGTTAAATATGTGTGTGATCATAGGGGTTATAGTAGGAACAAGATGTTTTAGGAGATGGGAGGAAATGGGATCAAGAGGGCAAGTGGTAGAGGGAGAAGAGGAGATCAGTAGTGATACATCCTCTGTGATAGCAAAAAAAGAGTCAAAGAAGGCAGGAAGAGAGTTAGGAAGTAGTGTAGGATGGAAACAGGATACAGAGGGGATGTTCTGACGAGTGGATTCCACCTTTTCCTTGAAATACAGTAGTCAGCAAAGTCCTGAGGTGAAATGGAGGAAGAAGAGGCAGCTGGGGGTGGTTTGAGTAGAGAGTCAAAGACAGAGAAGTGCTTACACTCTATCATGGCCACTTTTACAAAATGTTAAAGTGGAAAGTTAAACAAGACAGTATATATATATACTCCGCAATATAACAAAGATACGCCCTTTCCTCTGTTGCTCGACTGCTAAAACTCTGACTCAGGCCCTCATTCTCTCCCGTCTTGATTACTGTAACCTCCTGCTGTCCGGCCTTCCTGCCTCTTACCTGTCTCCCCTACAATCTATCCTAAACGCTGCTGCCAGAATCACTCTACTCTTTCCTAGATCTGTCTCAGCATCTCCCCTCATGAAATCCCTCTCCTGGCTTCCGATCAAATCCCGCATCTCACATTCCATTCTTCTCCTCACTTTTAAAGCTTTACACTCTTCTGCCCCTCCTTACATCTCATCCCTAATTTCTCGTTATGCACCATCCAGACTCTTGCGTTCTTCTCAAGGATGTCTTCTTTCTACCCCCTTTGTATCTAAAGCCCTCTCCCGCCTTAAACCTTTCTCACTTTCTGCCCCACACCTCTGGAATGCCCTTCCCCTCAGTACCCGACTAGCACCCTCTCTATCCACCTTTAAGACCCACCTTAAGACACACTTGCTTAAAGAAGCATATGAATAGCACTGTGGATATTCTGAACACGATACATAAAGCGTGGCCCCCTGCAGACGCACTTACCAGAACTCCCTCCTACTGTCTCTGTACGTTCTACCTACCAATTAGACTGTAAGCTCCTCGGGGCAGGGACTCCTCTTCCGAAATGTTACTTTTATGTCTAAAGCACTTATTCCCATGATCTGTTATTTATATTATCTGTTATTTATTTGATTACCCCATGTATTACTACTGTGAAGCGCTATGTACATTAATGGCGCTATATAAATAAAGACATACAAAGACATACAATGGTAGCGGAGCAGAGAAGATGAATGAGAATATTTTACAGACACAGAGTAGACGCAAGTGAAAATAAACAATTAGTGTCTAAAATAAAAGTAACTCCCTATAAGAACTGTAATTTACCAGACAAGAATATGACAATACAGAAACGTGTTGGGAAGTGTTACATTATTCTTATATTTTCTATTATAGTGCTATTTGTATTAACGCTGCATATGTTTAGACTTATATTACTAACATTTTCATTACCAAAATCATAATTGCCAAATCCCATGTCCCAGAAAAACCTACTATTTCTTTTAGCATTAGACACATCACACTATGTAGCTCTTTTGTTCTTTCTAATGGTATTCCATTCTGGATCACGGAGATATACCTGATTTGGAAGGACGCCCACCATAACCTGTCAATCATTCTACACATTCGATTGCCTCTGCAAGATTGTGTATGATACATCCCACCATTCCTCTCACTTCCACATCTGAAGTATTCTACATCTATTATATTATACATCTTTGATGTATTGCACAATTTTTGTTTTATTTTTCATTCGATATCACAATTTTGAGTATTCTGTTAGTGCTCTGATGTCTATTGGCAAAATTTGATTCACGGTTGAATGCGAAGATGTTGTTAAAACATTTGCGAGAATATATTCAATTCCACCAGCAGAAACCATGCACACATTTGATTATAACTAAAATTTAATTTGTACACTATAACTCTTTCTGGCGTTCGATTCACACACCTTACAGATATAGCAGCTTTTTTTGGTTATGCTGGTGCATATCAGCGGGGGGGGGGGGGACACATCGCGCGCGAGAGAGAGAGAGAGATTAGTCATTAGGATGGTGCCCTAGGCTTATCAATTCTACAGTATATAGTTAGTATTGAATTCCATTTCAAATGTGTGGGATGAGGTGCATTTAAATATACTTTGCATAGCTCTCCCTCTCTCCCAAATATTTGCCCATCTTTACTGCTGACTAAGCACAGCTTTTATTGGACTGCAACTCCTCTTGTATAGAAACTTGAGAAGTACTGTGAACAGCATGAAAAAAGTGGAACTTAGAACCTGTCATTCTAATTAATTACTTTGATATATCTAAGTAAAGGACAGTCAGCTGCCTGGCTTTACTTCCCTTTAATTATTATTATTATTATTATTATTATTATTATTATTATTATTATTATTATTATTATTATTATTATTATTATTACTACTATTTAAATATGTCCAGCAGAGATTGTGTGCCACATAGACTGTTCCAGTACTGTATTTCTTTTCCTGACTTTACGTGATTTTTTTTAACTTACTGAATACTTAAATTATGTTCTTTCCTTTGCTGAATAGCTTACATTTGTATGTTGCTAAAGTGCATATACAAGGTTGGTAACTGGAAGATTACATTCCTAGTAAAATGTGGGCTGTACGTAGGAAAAGGACATTTTCAGTACAAATATGCCATTACTTCATATGTTTTTCAATGTCACTGCTTATTACAAAGTTTTTTCCACCAATTTTTATGAAAATACTTTTTTTTGATGTTTATAAGTCAATTAATAAGGTTACAGTTGTTGAACCCTCTTCCTTACCAAATACAGTATAATAAAGCCATCAGCAACCATTGCAAGAGAAGAGACAAATGTCAATAGAACTGTAGAAGCTGGGATCAAGGAGACCTCTCAAATCTGATATTGTTAAAAAGCAGAGAAAAATAATTGCAATCAGCAATAATTTCACAGAAATATTTACTTTTGAAGGCTAGAAAATTGTACTCATGATTTGGATGTTATAATATTACATTATGAGTGCGGTTTATATTGAAACTGTTGAAAACTAAAAAAAAAAAGCATTTATACCGTAACTGGAACCTGGTAGTAAGTATGATAAAAATGTATCATAAATACAATCCTTTAATTTGAGAAATATTTTTAACAAAAATAATTTTGTTGAAGCAATAGTTCAGATTGGAAGAGAATAATAATATCAGTAAGAACACTTGTCCTGGATATATTTCTGTTTTTTTATTTCTTTTTGTGCAAATGCCCCAGAAGAAAAATATACTGCACATTTAACTAGCATATTTACATTATTATTCTGCTGCCGCACACTGTCATTAAGATTACAAAACTAATGGAAAATAGCATTCAGCTCTTTAAAAAGATGATGTAGCATTCAAGTTAAAGCAACTCTCAAATGTATTTAGCCCCACAGTGTGTTATTAAAGATTTTCTTCTATAACGGACTTAATATATTCATTAACCTGAGGAAAAATACTGACCTAGAGTTATTAGTTGTCTAATGCTTGACATACGATTAAAACATTGCTAGCCTACTGGCTGTTTATTTGACAGTTGGCAGAATTATTCTGGTAGTCATGTCATTTCAGACAAACCACCTGCAATATTGCTCCTGAGAATACAGTGCAACAAATAAGATTAAAAAGCCAGGAATGATGAAATTCAAAAGAAGACTTATTCTAATAGAGACATCTTTTTGTGAATACGAGGGAACTTATCTAAACATTTTTTGTGTTTTATTTTTTTTTACTAAGTGAACCAATTTTATTTTCTGTTAAATATGGAATACTTGTTTGAACCTCTATACTAGCAAATGCATACTGTATATAAATGATCATTGGTAGATCTTCTTATACTGTATACAGGTGAAAAAAGACGTATTGTTCCTTGGAACTGTGGGAAAAAAGGGAAATTCCTTGGCACTTCATTGCATGTTGAAGCCCTGGACAGCGATTGAGCCACAGCTGCCGAATGGCATTTTGAGGCTTCTGTAGAACTTTGCAGTGACAATATGGAATGCTAGTATGTAGTCAAGATAAATTGAATGTACTGTATTTTGAAGATATTGCTACAGTAATACATGTTTTATAAACGGTAGTTCTGTGTAAGGTAACTGCGGAAGTTGCTTTTTTTTTGTCCTTAACCACCTCTTATTCCCATACACACTTTCAATGTTAGAAAACTAAAGACAACAGACAGTCTTTAGAAATCCTATTTATTAAATTCAATTTGAGAAACATAGTGAACATTTGCCAAGGATTTATTACAATTTTTATTAATTTATACAATTACATAAATAACAAAAACTTTAAAAATATATACAATATTCTTCCATCAACATGATGTCTGTCTCTGTACAGCTTCACCTTTAAGATAATCAATAAATTGGTGCATTCAAAATTTAATTTCTATGTCGAAACACCACTGCGCATGCGCGCTCTATGTATATTGCATGGAATGCATATGCGTTTCATTGAATTATTGAACATGCATGCAGGAGCTAGAGTACAATGAAAGTCAGTTGTTACCTTGATGATACAGTGCTGATGTTCTATGTTATTCAATGTGTTTTCAACTTGAACAAGGTGATGAAGTGGATAATCTGAAAAGAAAGGATGAAAACTAAAGTGCCACATTGCATGAAATCAGCAACTTTACTTAAAAATGAGGACACCAAACAACTTCAGTTCTTCACTACTGTGTATCCCACCCCAACATTATTAAACAATAAACTGTATTTCTTAAAAAAATAATATTTTCACCAGTTTCAAGCATTGATTCCTCTAGTCCATAATAGTCTATTTATTGTGATCTTCCCAATCTTGAATTCGGCAGTACTGTTTTTCTACTGCTTCCCAAGTGCAGCTAAAATAACATTCTTCAAATTTTTAATTAAACCCTTCATAAGCTCGAAAGACACAGGCTGCTGGAATATCAACTGGACAAAACTCCGTACCGTGAAGCATATCTTTCCAAGGTTTCCCTGGTGTACCAGGGACATATCCCTGTTTAAATAAAGCAGCCTCAGAGCTCTGAGAATCCAGCAGAGATATAGTTTATTTCAGCCACTCAATTAACTAGCCTTCACCTGGACTAATGACATTGTAAAAAGCCTCACGTGAGACACAGTAGAGAGATTCCTTAGCTCACATTTGGCTGATATAAGGAGATTTACTGCAGAGATTTTCCTTAGCCACAGCTGGACTGACCTGAGGAAAATATGATGTCTTGATGCATACAAAATGACTGTAAGCTGACAGCAACACAAGGGGACAAGACCGCTATATCTGGACACAGAAAGTGCCATAGCACACAAGAATGCTGAACCAAGAGACCAGATAGGCCTTCCCCTACAGCAACAACAGAAACAGATAAGAGACTTTCTTGTTTGACTGTTATGTGTGTATATGTATGTGTGTGTGTTTAGGTTGGTAACCAGCTTAGCTACCCATCCAGTTAGAAAGGGTTGGAGTAAAGGTTTAGTTATTCTCCAAAGTGGAGTAGGCCTTTATTTTGTTTGTTTTTGTATATTTTGCCTTGTTAAAGGTACAGGCGCAATAAAGCCAAGATATAATTTCACCCTAATCGGTCTCCATTAAATGTACCTCTGCACACATCTCTTACATATGGTGTCAAAAGTGGGATGAGAGGTGGCCCTAGAATTTCAAAGGGGCCCCGGACTGTGATTTTCATCCATACAGTTCCTGCAAACAGCCTGAGCAACAGAATAAAGCATCACTTGCAGAAGTGAACAGATTTAAAGGGCTACACATCCAGGCAGGAAAGCTACAACTGCACTAGAGAAAGCCACAATGCCACAGTTTGACTGGGAGGAGTGCGACAGATGATGACCCACACAAGGGACTGAGGCTGCATCAGAGTCCACCACACCACTTGTGAAAGAGAAAAAAAAAGTCTACAGAGAAACGTGCAAGAGCTACAAACTCTGAAAGCAAAGTCTGCCCATCTGTTGGACTACCAGCAGAGGTTCTAGAGACTACAGTGAAAATAGCTGCAATAGCGCCACCCGAGGTAAGGAAGAAAAATACACCTGATAGCCCCAAAATGGAGGACAAGGTGTGGTGTTCCTGTAAAGAACCCTACCCAACGGAAAAGTGGCCCTTCCAGTTCTATGAGGATACGGATAAAGATGAAGATATCTATTATGGGGAACCCGAACCGAGTCACACCCACAAAACACCCCATGAATGGTGGAGGTGCCTAAAATCGATACGCACTGAACAAACAGGTCTCTATGACCCCAAATATTCCTGCCAGTAGCTGCAAGAAAAGCCTGGCGGATACAGTGAAGCTGCTGACATTTCAAATAAAGATGGAGATCCCAGTATCCCTGATGGGACAGAGTCGTCCAAAAAAAAAGGCGTAAATAGAAAAAGAAAAGAGGTACTTAACTTATCGTGGAAGGAACAGACATGTCCGCAGGTCCCGTGGAAAAAAATGGGCTCTGAGATGCCCTGCAGCCTAGCGAAAATGGAGGATTCATCATGCGGATGACAGAATATCCAGAGGACCCATGGCAGAAGTTGTGTAACCCAAAGAAGTGTCTGTCCAGTGCCAACAGTGAGGAACCCTCAACCAACCATATCAGTGAAGCGGAGCTGGAACCAGTGAGTGACGATCCCTTGACCAGCCCTAAAGATGCACTGTAAGTTGCCAGTCATAGCTGTGATCTGCTCCGTGAAGAATTGAAAATGGAGAGAGAAAACAATGCTGAGCTACAAAAGACTGTGCTTGCAAGTTACTATGTGGCCTAGACCAAATTGGAGGATCTAAGGACAGATCTAGATACTGCGAAGACTACTATTAACGCATGAATGAAAAGCAGAGCAAGTCTGACAGAATGATTACTAATCTGAAACAGAAGTATGAGGAGGCACTGAAAGAGATTACCGACTCTCAGCAAGAGGTCCGAAATTGCAATAGAGAGTTGGAAGTCTCTCAGAATGAGGTTCATACTCTCTGCATAGAACTGAATATCCCACACCAAGAGGGCAACAGTATCCGGACAGAGGTGGACATATCGCAGAATGAGGTTCATACTCTCCGCATAAAACTAAATGCCTCACACCAAGAGATCAGCAGTTGTCGCACAGAACTGTAAGGGCCTCATGCAGTAAGCGTTGATAAGGGAATTATCGCCATTTTATAGCCAAAATTGGGTTTGAGATTCAGTAAGCGCCGATAAGTGCTTGATTTCGCCATGTTTCGGAGCCGATTATTTTGTTATGGCCAGTCGGCTGCCGATAAGCCTGTTTTCGCCACTGATCGCCACTTTTTTAAATCGGCTGGATTCAACAACAAAAAATCAGCTTATCGGGGCTGATCGGCACTACGAAATTGAGATGTTATGGCCAATTTCTCCCGCCAACTAAAGTTGGCAGTTTGGAGGGGAGAACGATCGCTAAGGCTGCCGGAACGGCACTTAGAAAAAAAAATTCTTCTGTACATCAATGGAGTCAATGGAGCGGGGACGTATAACAGTATAGTACTGTTTACGTTTCATTGCTCACAATACAAACGTCATTTGCATTACAGTGTGGGGGCATTCCCTGCATTGTGTCACAGCTGACGTGTATTATTTGCATAACATTATACTTTTACATGTTTTCAGCATTTGCGGGTCACATTACTCATCATGTGATGATGTGTCAAGGGAAAATACTATACTCAACTCTTAAAGGAGAACCTCACATCATATCACACATTTTATTGAACTGAGCGACAATTATTTACATGATGTTACACATGTCACACATGTCACACATACACCGTATATTCATCTTCCTTTACATTACACAATGCTTGTAATGTGTCACGCATCTTTAAACGTTCATGTACATCTGTATTCTCATGTTTACATATAGTTTTGGGTCCTCCCTATTTTCATGACGTCACTTATTGGACGCTCAATCACATTGCATGTTTACATTGTAACCGTAGCATTACAAGCACTTCAACCTAACTTATACACACATGTACAGTAATTCATCATTGGGACACCTTGTAAACTCATTCTATACCAACTATCCTCATTACAGAAATGCATGCATATGCACACGACTATTCATTGTTGTCAACATGTGACAATAACATGCCTAATTACACATGTTACACCAAACTTTTCCCACGTCAATCTCAGCCTTTTTGTCTAATTACATGACTGACTGTTGCGTTCACAAGTGTTACATGCATTGCACATTACACTATTTATTTTCAACCAATCTTTGTACAAAGCTTCACGTCACATCATTGGCAAATATCATCATTCCCTGCAGAATACACACAACAAATACTTATAACAACAACTGCACACAGCTTGCCACAGAAGTACTTTATTATGTTAATGTAACACCTTGCATTTTACTATGTCACCTGACATCATCACATACCTATTTAAAGGACGCCCATTACCTGCTCATTCACAGCTACTCATTTCAAAATGTTGAGATTGTTTAGGAGACGGAGGAACATTCTTTTCTATGACATGCTTGATGATCAAGAGAATCATATAGGGCAAGGGAGGGACACACCGAGGGACAGTGACAGGGACAGTCACGCGGATACGACAGGGACAGGGAGAGGGACAGGCCGAGGGACAGGTAGAGGGACAGGAGATCAGAGGAGAAGACAGAGGAGACAAGTTGTGCCTCGTCCGCGTCTGTACAGGGAGAGAACCCTGTTAGATGGGATGAGTGAGGAGGAGATTGTAAGTCGCTATCGTTTGAGTTCAGCAGCAATCTTAGCTCTTTATCAGGAGTTAAGGGGAGATTTAGATTTTTTCACAGCCAGAGGTCGTGCAGTCCCTGGGCTTGTTAAAATGCTGTGCTCATTACATTATCTTGCTTCCGCGTCATACCAGACAACTGTGGGCATAGTGGGCGGGGTCTCGCAATCTACATTTTCGCGGGCCTTGACCCAGTTTCTCTATGCACTCAATAGACGCGCTAGGAATTATATTCATTTTCCTACAGAGGCGACAGAGTGGCTGGAAGTCAGGACTGGCTTTTATAATATAGCAGGGATACCATGTGTGCTGGGTGCAATCGATTGCACACATGTTGCTTTGATTGCACCTAGTCAGAGTGAGCATGTGTTCCGCAATCGTAAGCACTACCATTCACTCAATGTACAGGTGGTATGTGATGCGACGATGAGGATAATGCATGTGGTACCCAAATTCCCTGGTTCCAGTCACGATTCCTCTATCCTGAGGAACTCTTCAGTCTTCCATGCGTTCGAAGAGGGACATTTTGAACATGGTTGGCTGCTGGGTGAGTACACATTTACATGTTCTAACACAAAACACATTTTTATTTAGGAATGTTGGCATTGTACAATTTGATCACTAATGTCAGCTTATGTGTGCTCCATTCATTATAGGTGACTCAGGATACGGAATTAGGCCGTGGCTCTTGACTCCGGTGCTAAATCCTCAAACTGAAGCAGAGGACAGGTACAATGCAGCCCATATATCTACAAGATCTGTTATAGAGAGGACATTTGGCCTACTCAAGACCAGATTTAGGTGTCTGGACAGAACTGGTGGGGCTCTTCTATACAAGCCTCAAAAAGTGTCTGATATTATCCTTGCCTGTTGCATTTTGCACAATGTTGCACTGAGGCACAATGTACAGTCAGACCTAGCTGAGCCTTTGGTAGACGAGCATCCCACCCATGTAGCTGCTGAAAATGAACAAACAGCCAGTGGTGGCCAGACACGCCAGAATCTCATCAATTCATTTTTTTCTTGTAAGTAAAAACATATATGTTCCAAGTTATACTTTTATAGTTACATTATGTTATCTTAACAATAATGTTTTTTTATATACCCTTCTGGTAGGACACAGATGAATATGGGTTGCACACCTTTCTTTTCTCTGCTGTGTGCACAAAGGGATGTGGCACCGGTATGTTATTGTTGCACAGGTTATATAATCCCTCTTCAATTGTACTTTAGTTGTGTGTATGTGAATACAACTGGGGTAACAAAGCACTAATATTTTAGCATTGTGTTGTTCCTTATGCTAACACAATACACATATTATGCCCATACTCATTCATGCTTCTAGTATGCTTACATACAATGTTATTGGTGCAGTGTAACATGTACATCCATATGATGTGTACACCAGCCTGATTTACATTTTGAATGTGATTAAATATACATGGTGTTGCACATTTAACACCAAATACACACTTTGCTGTGTTGTTTACGGTACTGAAGATGGCATGTCAATGTTTGCAATTTATATATTGTTCCTTTGCATTATAGGTATATCTCCAGTATGACTGATCATGGTATGTATATTTGCTGACATCTCTCATAAGATGTGCCTACCTCAATCTTCCTATAATTATTTGAAGTAAAAACCCAACATATTGCTTTTAACACAAATGTAACATACATGTACTTTCTGTATCATGTATATGCATTTAGCTACTCTTGAGCTTTCATGTGCATTGTATTAGAAAATGATTACTCACATTTCATCACATTTTATGTATGTTTCCTTATAAATTCTATTAATGTTATATAGAGGTGTTTGGAGACAAGGGGATAACTGTACTTATTTGTTTACTTACGGGAGCTCATTCATGACGGATGAAATTGACTGATCATAACACTCCATGCATGAATGCCTGTAATCACAACAATGCGTACTACATCTTATATTTAGCAATGTAGGTGTTTATTAATGCTAGGAATTAATAGTCAATATTAATTTAAATTTGTGACATGTGTATGTATAAGTCACACGTGTGTGGATGTGTCCTACATGTACCAAGTGTAAAACTGTTAACAGAAAACACAATTTTGTTGCAAATGTTACTGTCATTTAGCATTTCTAATTTACCAATATGACAATGTTGGTAATATTTTTGCAATATAAATCACGTCACTTCATCATTATCATGATGATAATTATCAAGTATTCTCACAATTGTAACGTCAATCACGTGCACATTAGCATAGAAACACTTTTTAAGACAACTGTTTGTGTCTGTATCAATTTGTGTAGGATCCATGTATAACACCGACAAATGATAACACCAGCTTTATTATGGTAGCTTATATCATCATATTGACTATACTATGTATTTTTAGAACGTTTAATAAACACAGTAAACTATAGTTAGTTAGGTTAATGAAATATACACAGAAACGTACTTCATTACATGATGTTGATGTCATATTCAGAACATCATGCATTGTAGGGGACCACAACATCTGGCCAATAACATTATTTGCTGCAGTCCCAAACCATTTTATCAACATACCCATGTAACAAGAGATTTTTAACAATAAATGGCTAGTTGGTTGTAAGTGTCCTTTACATTGGGAGAAGGAGTGGCTCAGTGAGTAAAGACACACACTGGCACTGAGAGTGTGAAGCAGGGGAGTCTGGTTCAATTCCCGGTGTCGGCTCCTTGTGACCTTGGGCAAGTCACTTTATCTCCCTGTGCCTCAGGCGGCAAAAAATAAATTGTAAGTTCCACGGGCCAGGGACCTCAGCCTGAAAAATGTGTCTGTAAAGCGCTGTGTACAACTAGCAGCGCTATACATGAACATGCTCATATTATAATTATTATTATTATTATTATTCTTATTATTATTGTTACATAGTTTCGACAGTCATACGTTCCATTACACAATAGAATACACAAATGTGTTAGCAGAGTGGGAATGGTTGTTATATATAAAACACACCATGCCATAAAATGATAGTAGTCATTAAAGAACACTCAATAAAAATTCATGAGGCACTATTTTGCAACATCATTATGTTAATTAAGTGCTTATGCAATATAGGCATAAGGGTATCACATTTGTAATTGTTTGTTAATAAGCGCTGCAAGCAATATAAAATTAGTTCCATATGTAGTATAGTAGTCGGTGGCTCCTCCTCACAATCATCTCATATAAAGGTAGACTCTTCTGAAATCATACATTGATCCGATTGTATCTTCCCCGACATCTCTGAAATACAGCAAACACATGATGGTCAAATATGGCACCTTACTATATATGTATCCGTGACAACGCGTTACACAGCTCTATATGATTGTGTACATACACACGTCACTCACTTATATGTTACAAGTACAAGTGTACATCAGTATGTAATGTTTCTTTAAATTTGTTGCAGGCATAACTATGTATATGATGTGAACGTTGCCTGTATACTGAAAAATGTGCACGCACATCTTAGTGTGCGCACGCACTTCACGCTTGGCTGCACTAACTGTTAGCGCATGCGCAAAACAAAGCGTACGTTGTGCGTTCAATAAATCTTGAAAATACCATTAAACATAAAATCTTTATTTCAAATACAATGAATACGAAACTACATTCGTTCTAAACGAGTACATCTGTATTTTTTTTAAACAGACGTGTTTGGACAGAAAGGACGGCCGATAACACAATGCGCAAATGCAATACGTGTGACGTCATGTTAAACCAGCGTGAAATGCACGCTAACACTCCTCCCACTCAATTAACATTCGGCTAACGCCCAGTTGACGCCTACAAACACTGAGCCGCACACATGACACACTGCAGTTACCGTTACTATAACAAAACATGACAGCCAATAGGCTTTGAGGCGCGCACGTCGCTTGGGGGCGGGACTTACATCCGTAATCCTTTTTAAGGACGCCTTGGGCCATGACAAGGGTCCCACGTCATACGTGGTGGACCCGCTTTTAAATGTTGTAGATGTAGCATGATAACAAAACAGGTATGTGTTAGAGTTATGGTAAAATGTTGCTAATATGTTTAAAGTGATAGGAAAATACGTATATTTATTCCGTCAGCAATGTGTACTACTCTTTCAGGTTCTACTATATTGTATTCGGAAACAATTTCTTTGTGATCGCTACATGTTATGCAGTCTGCAATGTTACGCTGTATCCACGCATTGAAAGGGAAAATGGTGGTTACAAAAAAAAAAAACATTTAAACGCAGAGTCAACTCATAACGGTTGTTATATTTACCATTCTTCTAGAATTAACTCTTCGTCTGGCTGCAACTGGTCGCTCCAGAAATGCAAGGCTTTTTCATCCACGCTTGACCCACCCGCTGAATCCAGTATGACACACATCTCCTCCATGAAGCGCTCATAGGAATCGCCACTGCTTTCTTCAAACAATTGGTCGGGAGGTAGGTTCATTTCTTCGGGTACCCATTCCAATGCATTTTCAGCTGAAAGGCTTGGTACATAATCATACACTGGCGACACACTTTATTCGAGCACGGCTAGTCCCGCGAATTCGGGTATACTCGGGTGTATTCAGGTTTCTGATATTTTTCAGCCAGAGTGCATTGCGTTATTTTCCGGCAGGAATTTAAGCTTTTTATTCCGGCTGGTTACAATACTGCAATGCCGTCAAAATACACATGGTGGCGCTTGCGAGCTATTCTCTGTGAAGCCGTCCCCTATAATGAATTGTAATGCAGTATACAGTATATATATATATACAGTACTGTATAACAACAACCCCTGTAAGCCCTAACATACAGTACTGTACAGTACTGTACTGTATATGCACATACATAAATGATACTACTGTATGGGCGGCGGGGGCGAGATGTGTTTGCAGCAGAGAGAGATCCGCTGCTCTCTCTCTGCACAAACATCCACACATTAAAAATTATTTGAAATACATTTTTATTGATAGTGTAGATGTGCAGGGGGTCTCCGGAGCTGAACCGCGTTGGTTTTAGGTCTGGGGACCCCGTGCCCCCCGAGATACAGGCCCCTTTAGGGGGTGCCGGTATCCAGCTCTGCGTTAAAAGCCCCGATCACGTGACCGCGGCCTGTAAACCAAGCAGAGCAGAGGGATACCGGCACCCCCTAAAGGGGCCTGTATCTCGGGGGGCACGGGGTCCCCAGACCTGAAACCTGTGCGCTTCTGCTCTGGAGACCCTCTGCACATGTACAGTATCAATAAAACACATACAATATACAGTATAAATAAACACTCGTTCTTTACCTTAGCGTCTATGCGCTATGGTAAAGAAGCATTATTTTAATAATATTGTAAAGTGAGCAGGGGGTTCCCTGAGCCAGAAATTAATGATTAATGCTCAGGGAACCCCCCCCCCCCCTGCTCCTGATCAATATTATTAAAAATACGGAAAATGCTGCGTCATTACCATAGCGGATAGCCGCTAAGGCAATGAAGGGGTTAACCCACCGTGCCCGCTTTATTGTGTGTAGTGGGGATGGGTGAGGGGGGTATTTGGCCCTTGGTGTGAGTTTACGACTTGCGGGAGGGGGGGGGGGGTTGCGGGTGCACTTAACCCCTTCACGATCGTAGCAGTTAATACCGCTACGGTCATGAAGGGGTTAAGCCCTCCCGCTACCCCAACCCCCCCCCCCCCCCGCAAGCCCTCCCCAACCATCGTTGGGGCGAATACCCCATTCACCCACCCTCCCGCTACCCACAATAAAAAAATACACACACACAGCAGCCGCCAAAAAATAAATAAATAAATGACAATAAATACATTTGAAATACATTTTTATTGATAGTGTAGATGTGCAGGGGGTCTCCGGAGCTGAACCGCGTTGGTTTTAGGTCTGGGGACCCCGTGCCCCCCGAGATACAGGCCCCTTTAGGGGGTGCCGGTAGCCCTCTGCTTGGTTTAAAGGTCCGATCACGTGATCGCGGCCTGTAAACCAAGCAGAGCAGAGGGATACCGGCACCCCCTAAAGGGGCCTGTATCTCGGGGGGCACGGGGTCCCCAGACCTGAAACCTGTGCGCTTCTGCTCCGGAGACCCTCTGCACATGTACACTATCAATAAAAATGTATTTCAAATGTATTTATTGTCATTTATTTATTTATTTATTTATTTATATTTATTCATTGTGCTGCTGCTGCAAGTCGTAAACTCACACCAAGGGCCAAACACCCCCCTCACCCCCAATAAAAAAAATTCACGCACAGCAGCCCCACAATTAATAAATAAATCTAAATAAATAAATAAAATCTATGTAAAACCCCCTCCCCTATTCTCGCTTTTAAAACGCCCTGCCTTCTCTCTAATCTATGTAAAAAACCCTCCCCCTATCCCCCTATTGTGTGTGCGTTAAACTTCCCTGCAAGCTATGTAAAAAAACCTCCCCCTATTGTGTGTGTGTTTAAATCTGTCTGGCCTGTGTTTCTGAGTGCTGAGGGCCAAACACCCCCCTCACCCCCAATAAAAAAAATTCACGCACAGCAGCCCCACAATTAATAAATAAATCTAAATAAATAAATAAATAAAGACATGAAGAGAAATAAATATATACTGTACAGTATATACTTTGTATATATATATACACTGTATATATATATATATATATATATATATATATATATATATATATATATATATATATATATATATATATATATATATATATATATACATACAGTATACATATATACACTGTGTATATATATATATATATATATATATATATATATATATATATATATATATATATATATATATATATCATACAGCTATATTTATATATATATATATATATATATATATATACTGTATATATATATATATATATATATATATATATATATACATACTGTATGTGAGTGAAAAGAGAAAAAAGTAACCCGTATGGGAGCACTCAGGTATGCAATTGATATATTTGTTTATTTATTTGACACAGTGCAAAAAGGGATGAATAAACAGTACATGATTTAAAAACACTTAAAAAAGAGGCATGGACCCTTAAACACTAATGAACAGCACTAGGGAACGACACACACTGTCAACCCTAAACATGAAAAGGATAGTGACTCAAAAAACACTAGGGAGAATCAAAGTGAATCACAATACAGTAGGTTACTGGGTTTAAAGGCACCTACTGTATACAACGCTAAGGATAATGCACACTACACACCAAAAGGTAGACTTGTCAAAGTATAAATGACAGTCTCAAAGCATCACACATCTGCATTAGCATACAGTAATATACAGTAACCAATGCCTACAGCACAAATCATGTGTAGGAAAGGTGGTAAGGTGGAATGAAATCCCTAGATGTGTAGAGCAATGAAGTTAATGAATAGCATACTGTACAGTATAAAACATAACATTACAATCCACACAGTACATTGTATACTGTAAATGATGCATAGCATTAAATCTATGCACCATATACAGTACTGTACATTCTGCAAATGAATGTTAACAATATAATTGCAAGCTACTCTACCAGTAAATACTGTACAAACACTTCCAAACAAGTCAACTTAACTACAGTATTTTAACCAAGCAAGTAAACCAAAATCAATATATACTGTAAGTAACAACCAGAAAAGACAATTTAAAAACAAACTAACCCTTACAATACCAAGGATTACATCTATCTAATTGTAAAAAACCTTATACATTATACACAGCATTGTTTAAAAACCCCTTCCCCCCTAATGTTTGTGTTAAGCAGATTACACTGAAGGGAGAGAGATATAAAGGCCTAAAGCCCCTTCCCCCCCTAATGTTTCTGTTAAGCAGATTACACTGAAGGGAGAGAGATATAAAGGCCTAAAGCCTTACCTGCATTGGTAAACCCTCCCTGCATTGGTAAACCCTCCCTGCATTGATGTCGTGTAGTGTACAGTATGTAAATGTGGGGAGGAGGGGGGCCCAATGTGCATAATGTACTGTGAGGTCTAACCACCCTCACCCCCTACCCACATACTGTACCGTTACCCCCCCCCCCCCCCCCATCCTGGCCATGGCCCCTCACGCACAGCAGCTCCACAATTAATAAATAAATATAAATAAATACATGAAGAGAAATAAATATATACTTTATATATAAATGTGAGTTTATAAATAAAATAAAGAATATTATTTCTAGGGGCCCTAGAACAGAAGTTCCCACGCCAATTTCGCGCTCATTGCTCTTTTTTTGCTCTTTTTTTACAATGTTGCTGGTCTTGCGGCTTTGCAGTATGCAAGCAAAAAGCGCAGTGTATGAAGTCTGGGTGAGCGCTTTCCACATTTGATGCCTACGGCACCTTCCCATTTCTACACACTTCAATACCTGCACAGTTGGTAGCGCTTTCCATCCCAGCTACCATTCTGGATATTCACCTCTCACAGGCCATTCTTGCCCGAGTCTGTCCTATCAGACAGGGGCATTAACCTGTATCCACACCACCTGGACAATTTCTCTCTGTCAGAGACTTGTGCTATTTATTTTATATATTTTTGTGTAATTATTCATGCAAATTTATGCTCATTTCATATGTGGTTTTCAACATAAAGTGGCTGCTGGGCCTGATCCTAACTCATACAGTATACAGTAGCGCTTCCCTGTTTGTTTGTTTATTGCAAGCAAAAAGCAGTTTGTAGTACTGAGTGTGAGATAAATTACTGTATTTATCAGTGTTGATCAAAGAGAGTTGATCAGAAGGATTCCCCTTATATACAGTACGTAGAATTAATAAAATTGTATTATTTTCCGATATCCGCAGTGATTCTGGTCAACCTGACAGATTTTTAGTAATACAGTATACTGTACTGCAAGACTATGTGTTGTCTACCTTTTACTACAGTATACTGTACTGTATGAATGACAATAGAGTGCTGTATACTTTATAAGGGGAATCCTTCTGATCAATTCTCTTTGATCAATACTGATAAATACAGTATCATATTTATACCCCTTTAGCACCTGTCGTTCCATCCTATGCACCCATTTACTGTACAATGGTGATTGCGGTCGTATTCACGTACTTTATGTGAGATAAATTAACCAGTTCTTTTATTGCTGAAGTCGCCACAAAATACTTTTATTTACAAATACAGTACAATACAATGGTGAAACTTTTCAAGTTAACAGCAATTCAAAACATCAACACACAATAATACATACTTTACAGTACTGTACAGTATACTGTACTAGTATATTTGGGCCTTGTCTTTGGGGGTTTATTCATGCAATTATTAGTCTGACCTGGCGTTGGAAATACTGACACAGTACAATCCTACAGCTACACCACCCACCCCCTCCCTTAGAGTTTTTAATCCCTCCCTGGCCAAGCATCAATCGTCTGGCTAATCCAATCCAAGCCATTGTTTTGTTAATCTGGCCCTGGGCTGTTCAGAACAGCCACTGCTTCTAAATTACTGAAAATATACAGGATAAATATACAGTGATGTGAAATAATCCTTTCTGTGTGTCTGAGAGTGTTGAAAGTCACCAGGTCCTCATCTAGTAGAGTACATTCTCGAATACCTTTAGAATAAAAATACAGTATATATAAATATACAGTATAAATATTGCACAGTATACTGTAATGTTAAATAACCCATCCTGTTCTTTTTCCCTTCATACTGTAACAGTATCCTCATTGTGTCTGCGGTACAGTAGTTCATTGAGAGAGGAGAGGTTTTGTGTACATCATTACTGCTGTTTATATACTGTACATTTGACTGCACAAGCAGATTTGACGAACACAAGGCCCCCCCTCCCCTCTGGTGCACCCTTTTTCCTGGAACGACAAGAAAACAAAAACTTTGTTCAGTTACTGTACTGTACTGTATGTGCGTACTGTATTATGGTAGACCTACTGTACAGTAGGTGGCTGGTGCAGCTTTCTCTGGAAAGAAAAAATGGAGCAGTTAGTAGGCAGTTACTGTAGTATGTCAAACTAGTCTACTGTACTGTATACTGGAACTACTGTAAACTCTGACTATTGGGAAAGCTAAAATCTGTGCCATACTTACCTGTATCATAGTGTACCTACTGTACAATACTACAGCACTGTACTACTTTCCTGATGCTTGTCCATTGCGCGCGATGACAATGGGCAACACAGTGGCAATATGGTCTATATATTTATTGCATCGTTCCTCGGTGAGTACATCGTTCCAAAAACTCATTATGGCTGTATACAACTCGTCCTTCTTGGAGGGTTTCGCCACTTTACGGATGTGGTCCTTCAGCTGATGCCAGACCATTTCGATCGGATTGAAGTCTGGTGATCTGTGATTGGAAAGAAAGGACAATTAGTTTAAGAGATACAGTACACAGTAAAAACAGTGGGGAACATATAAATGGGACACGGTCTACTATACTTACTCCGCTGGCGTCTTCACCCAGTTGATGCCGCGCTCAAGGATATGCGCCGTCGACGCGGTGTGCTTGGGATCATTGTCCTGGTAAAAGCGATGACCATTGGGAAAGTCTTGTGTGATGTATCGCACTATCACGGGCACAATGTTGTCTTGGAAGAAATCTTTATTCATGATTCCTATAGCAAGAAAAGAAAAGTGCTCAATAGTACAGTACAGTGCATACGGTAAGGCAACACTAGTCAAGTACAGTGCATTAGGCGGCATTATATTTGAGAAATTGTACCTTCAAAGACGACAATGCATCCCGGTCCACGCCTAGAGATGGCACCCCACACATGCAGCTTCACAGGGTGTTTTGGCCGTGGCTTCAAAGTTATGCGGCCTTTTTTGTGGAACGCAAATCTTGCAAATCTCTCCAGCGACACAGTAGACTCATCAGTGAAGATGCAATCCTGGAAAGTCTCACCGCTGTCGATCCATGCCTGGGCCTGGAGCACTCTTTTGATTTTGTTTGCGTCCCGTATCATGGGGTACGCTCTGTAATGACAATGAATAAAAAATGTTAGCGTCACAGCGCAGTACAGTTTGCAAAACAACATTTTTACTTTACAGTACAGTACCTCCTGTACTGTCCACTACTAACCTCACACGTCCATATTTCCATCCAATTCTGCGTCTCATCTTCTTTATGCTGCTCTCGGATACAGTCAGATTGTGGTTTTCCTGAAGAGTGTTTTTAACCCTTAATGCGCTCCTCTCATCATTCTCCTCACTTATTCTGTCCACCAGAAGAGTAGTCTCCCTACAATGCAAAGAAATTATATTGTGTTATTAATATGCAGCAATATAAAATGTATATTGTATACTGTACATGTAATGTTGTAATATACAGTAAATATAAATATACAAAAAATGTATACTGCTGTACTATAAATATAAATAGACAAAATATACAGTATACAGTACTGTTGTAATATAATAAATATACTATATAAATACGGTATACTGTTGTTATATCATAATAAATACACATCATATACTGTATATTTCGTTGTAAGATGAATTGCAATATACCAAAAGTGTATACTGCTGCACAAAAAATATAAATTGACCACACATACAGTACACTACAGTATATACTGTTGTACTATATAAATACGGTATACTGTTGTTATATCATAATAAATACACATCATATACTGTATATTCCGTTGTAAGATGAATTGCAATATACCAAAAGTGTATACTGCTGCACAAAAAATATAAATTGACCACACATACAGTACACTACAGTATATACTGTTGTAATATAATAAATATACTATATAAATACGGTATACTGTTGTTATATCATAATAAATACACATCATATACTGTATATTCCGTTGTAAGATGAATTGCAATATACCAAAAGTGTATACTGCTGCACAAAAAATATAAATTGACCACACATACAGTACACTACAGTATATACTGTTGTAATATAATAAATATACTATATAAATACGGTATACTGTTGTTATATCATAATAAATACACATCATATACTGTATATTCCGTTGTAAGATGAATTGCAATATACCAAAAGTGTATACTGCTGCACAAAAAATATAAATTGACCACACATACAGTACACTACAGTATATACTGTTGTAATATAATAAATATACTATATAAATACGGTATACTGTAGATGTACACTACAGTTTTCTATATTTTTTTTGGTTAAGTTTTATAAATACAGTATACAGTACTTACGCATTTGTTACCCTTGGTGCCTTTTTGCGGTCTCTGTTTTTTCCTTGTGCATGATAGCACACAGTGCTTGATGGCACAACGAGGCCAGAAGCAGTTAACCAGCGCTGGATATCTGCAATTCGTTGTCCGCTCGTGTACATCTCCTTCATTCTCATGCTGAGATCCTTTGAAATCTTCTTAACAGGCATTGCTGCGAGTACTGTAGAAAGAAATACAAACACAAGAATGTGTATTCGATGTTTAGTCGATGTGTATTCAATGTGCAGTGAATCCACAAAATGGATGGTGTATTTATATGTTAATGACTCACATAACAGACCACCCACTTTCAACACCTGTACCTGGCCACCATGCATAAAAGGTTGTACACGTTGCATAGCCCACCACTTGCTGATCTTTATCTGAGGCATTGTCCAGATACTGCATTGTGCCTCCCGCTTACATGGAGCATCCCCGGTTCTATGGACGAAAGAATCATCTCACCTCTGCTGTGCCTGCCACACTGAAAAAGAGAAAGGCAGTTACCGTTCCCAAGCCAAAGGCAAAGCGACAGGCTAAGGCCAACAAAGAAAACCTTCTGCTGACCCCAAAGGCTAAGGCTTTTAAAATACGTCAGCCTTATTATGTGAAGAAGAAATACGGTACTGTGCTCGGTTCGCAAGACGCATGGCAGCCAACTCACCGAATCCGCAGACCACTTGCTCCCATATGCTTCGACGACTCTGCTGTAGCTGTCCCGGAAATCTTCAGCCCGGCTTCTCCACCCCCATCTTCTCCGGTTCCATCTGAAGATGCTGCTGCCTCTGAAATCAACGGGTCACTGTCTCCTTTGCTCTTGGACGACTCTGCTTCTCTCCCGGAAATCCAGCGGTCACCTTCTCCATCCCTCTTCCACCACGCTGCAGCTTCTCCTGTACCGGGCATCCCCAGGTCACCTCTTCCACTCTCCATCGATGCCGCTTCTCTCCAGGGAACCCCCATCTCATCCTCCGTTGCACCCATCCCCCCAGATCTCCAGATGCCATGCACAAGCAGCTCGTTGGACCGGATCCTGAATGGGCTAAGTGTGGATCTCCCCGGGAATTCTAGTGTGCTGGCAAAGCTAGATCTGCTTCTGGAGTCGGTGCTACATATGGAGCAACGGCTGGATCAACGGATGCTACATATGGAGCAACGGATGGATCAACGGATGGACAAGATAGAGGCAGACATAGCGGGCATACATTATTTGCTCGGTGTTAATGCCCCTGTTTCCCCGACGCTGGAGCAGGGGGGTGACATGGATGTGATGCATGGTACCTTCGAC
The DNA here is from genome assembly GCF_040206685.1 of Ascaphus truei. NCBI lineage: Eukaryota > Metazoa > Chordata > Amphibia > Anura > Ascaphidae > Ascaphus > Ascaphus truei. Next base: position 524,498,683 of record NC_134483.1, read on the forward strand.
CCCTTTCCATCACCAAGCACACCCCCTCCACCAGAAGATACAGTGTACTATGCTATTGAGGAGGACATGACAACCCCATCTAGACCACGCCAGGAGACAACCCGGCGACCACTACCGGAGGAAAGCTTCCTCCCAGACACCCTACCATTGCCCATCGCCTCAAGTACACCCGCTCCCAAAAGACTTCCTACACCCGCTCGCATACAAACAGTGCCCGACATCTCCCTGTGCGATCTGACACCGGCGCTGAGGGAGAAGTATAGGGTGAGGAGTGCTGGTATACCACACAAGTATGCCTTGATCATATTTAAACACCATGTTCCCTACACATTGTACTGCGAGTGGGTGTTCAAAGTGAACTATGATGGGAATCGCCAAAAAAATGCCCTTCCTGCCAATTTAAGGAAAAAGATTGTGGAAGAAATGCAGCGCTATTACCCTGTTACAGATCCTGTAATGAGAGGCGTTAGAGACTGCATTAATGGCGTTTTGCGCCATGCAAGGCATCGGCCATGGCTGGAAAATGGGGAGGACTTTCAGTGAGACCATACTGTAATGTTGTGCTGTACTGTACAGTACATGTTTTACCCTATAGTACCTGCTGTACTTAAACAAAGGATACTGAATGTTGTTGTGTGTTGCACGGTTTTTGTACTGTATTTGTAAATAAAAGTTTTTAGTGGCGACTTCAGCAATAAAAGAACTGGTTACTTTATCTCACACACAGTACTACAAACTGCTTTTTGCTGCCAGACTGCAAACCCGCAAGACCAGCAACATTGTAACAAAAGAGCAATGAGCGCGCAATTGGCGTGGGAACTTCTGTTCTAAGGCCCCTATAAATAATATTCTTTATTTTATTTATAAACTCACATTTATAAACCCCGTCACCCACCCCCGCTAAACACAATAAAAAATAATCACACACAGCATCCCCGCAATAAATAAATAAATAAATACAAATAAATACATTTGAAATACATTTTTATTGATAGTGTAGATGTGCAGGGGGTCTCTGGAGCTGAACCGCACAGGTTTTAGGTCTGGGGACCCCGTGCCCCCCGAGATACAGGCCCCTTTAGGGGGTGCCGGTAGCCCTCTGCTTGGTTTAAAGGTCCGATCACGTGATCGCGGCCTGTAAACCAAGCAGAGCAGAGGGATACCGGCACCCCCTAAAGGGGCCTGTATCTCGGGGGGCACGGGGTCCCCAGACCTGAAACCTGTGCGCTTCAGCTCCGGAGAACATCTACACTGTGAATAAAACACACACATCATTAAAGAATCATTCTTTAGCTTAGCGGCTATGCGCTATGGTAAAGAAGCAGCATTTCTGTCTTTTTAATAATATTGTAGAGTGAGCAGGGGGTTCCCTGAGACAGAAATCTAATCTCAGGGGACCCCCTGCTCCTGCACAATATTATTAAAAGTTCAGAAACGAGGCTTCATTAGCATAGCGTATAGCCGCTAAGGTAATGAAGGGGTTAACGCATAATAACCAATAAATACATTCAATACACTACCCACTACCCATGGCAACCTCCGCTGCTGTACAGTAAAACAGAGAAAAAAAATAACACTTTCAAAGTAATGTCCCCTAACCCCTTAATCACCATAGCGGTTATTAACCGCTACAGTCATGAAGGGGTTAACCCGCCCTCACCCACCACTTGGGACGCCTACTGTACATACCCTCCCACTCTAACCCCCCACCCCGTGAGGCCTAACCACCCTCAACCCTCACCCACTAACTACCCACAAGGGAGGCCTACCCACATACCGTTGGGGAAACACCCCACCCCCACCCCAGTACCCACAATAAAAACAGTACAATCACCCACAATAAACAGCATTCTATTTATTAAATACATTACCCACCCCCTGTGCCCCCCCCCCCCCCATAAATACAAGATTTATTCTTTTACATTCAGGGTCCATAACGTAGCCCCACGCTAGTCCCCGGTGGGCTGGCAGGGCACCTGGACAGACCTACAGTTTACCAGCAGCATTCCACAGGTTCTGGAGGCCTGCTGGTGGATCCTGCCAGCACCATGGCGCCCAGGTGGTCTCCTTGGGTCACCGTGAGCCTCAATTGGGTCCACACGGTAGGCCCAAGGATGTCTGGGAGCCCCGGGTCAAACCCACAGGTGTCTGCGGGGCCTCGGGTGGTTCCCATGGGGGTCTGGGGAACTCACGGGTGCTCACTACGGGTCCGCGGTGCCCCCACAGAAGTGGGACCACACATCATCATCCCCGCACCTACGGCTCGGAGGTGCCCCCACAGAAGTGGGACCACACATCGTCATGCCCGCAGACTACGGGTCCGCGGTGCCCCCACAGAAGTGGGACCACACATCATCATCCCCGCATGTGTCACCCGTGGAACCACCAGCCTGCTACCCTTTAGGATACCCGAGGATTCCCCGCGGGTGGTCTCCAGAGGTCCCACGCAAAACCACGGAAGTAACCCTGAATGTAAAAAAAATAAACCTGGCCTATACATTCAATACATACACCCTCCCCCCCAACACCTACAGTACAATAATGTGCAAAATAACTATTATCCAGATATGAATAATAGATTAATTGCCCATTATTAAAAACATTAACTAGCATATACAAATAAATAAAGTACTACTGACCTCATCAATACGAAGTGTCCGACGCCAGCGCCTTCCTTCTCTTGCCCACACAAAACATAGCCAAAACCAAGCCAATACATTGCAATTACATTCAGATATCAATTAACCCCTTAAACACCTTATCGGATAATAACCGCAAAGGTAATTAAGGGGTTAAGCCACACAGGCACGATACCCACCCTTCACCCATGAATTTGTACTGTGGCTTCATCATGCAACTATATATATATATACTGTATATATATACATACTGTACAGAGAGACAGAGAGAAAGAGAGAGAGAGAGATATATACAGTATATATATATACACACGTTATATACACACCCATGATAAACCAAATATACAGTACAAATAAATGTAGAAGGGTTATCAAAACCATACTGTTCTACAACCAAACACTTCTCCATACAGACACTACATTAAAAATCAATTTCCTTTAAAAATCCTAACTGATCTCACAATCTACTGTACTGTATATGATCACAAACCAATGAAAAAAGTCACATTCCAAAATGCATAAAATCTATGCACCATACTGTATACATTCTGCAAATTAATCAACGTAAACAAAAATCAATTAGCAATCATTATTTAGATCTCTAAACATTTCACACTCAATCATGAACAATGAAACCATTAACAGATTCACGCCTAGAGCAGAACAATTAAGCCTTTGAAAAAATATAAGTACCGACAAAAATACAACCTTTCCAAACCAAGCCTACAGTACCTACAGTATCCCTGACCTTCCTCAAACACACAATACAATACCAAGGAATAATACATCTATCTAATTTTAAAATACTTTAAACTCACAAAATAATTAAAAACACATCTAATCCAGCTTTTAAAACATCATCATTTCTTACCCTGAATGTATACTGTACAGTATATCTCTCTAGACATATATATTGTACATACATACATACAGTGGCAAGAAATGATATACCACAAAAAAATAAAAATACACAGGTTAAAAAACCTTTTGAAAAAATTAACAAGTTAAATAAAATACATTTCTTTACTGTAGTTCACTTACCATTACTTGCCCCCACCGACTCCCGTTGCCCAGCTTACTCACGAACCAATCCACGATCAGGAACCCATAAAATAATAAACCATTGAAAATAATAAACATTAAACTAAAAATCCAAACCAATCCACGGGTCTTCTACTTGTAATACACCTTCATCTGTATTCTTCTTTCTTCTATCTCCTTCCGGGCGGGGCAGGGCGTGGTCTTCTTTCCATCATCGGCCACGCCCTTGTCTTTTTCCTTCTCCGGAGGTCCTTCCTCCGCGGCGTCTGGCTGCAAAATGAGACGACATAGGCTTTTAAAGGCCTATGACGTCACATTTTGCGTCATGGTTCCCACGGTCCTGATTGGACCGTGAAAACCATGTGTGTTGGCCGATAATAAAAAAATGATGACGTCACTTAAAGGGAATGAAAGCACAGCCAATCAGAATGGCTTTGCTTCAATTGCCTTTAAGATGACGTCATGAAAAGGCACATGGCCGTGCACACATGGTACTAGAGCCAATCAGAGCGTGGGAACTTTATCCCTACTCTGATTGGCTCTGGTATACCATGTGTCAGGGGCTTGGGGGAGAAAGGATGTGACGTCAATGAAAACCTGTCACGTGGTACGGTAGCCAATCAGAGCGTGGGAACTTTATCCTTATTGACGTCACATCCTTTCTCCCCCAAGCCCCTGACACATGGTATACCAGAGCCAATCAGAGTAGGGATAAAGTTCCCACGCTCTGATTGGCTACCGTACCACGTGACAGGTTTTCATTGACGTCACATCCTTTCTCCCCCAAGCCCCTGACACATGGTATACCAGAGCCAATCAGAGTAGGGATAAAGTTCCCACGCTCTGATTGGCTCTAGTACCATGTGTGCACGGCCATGTGCCTTTTCATGACGTCATCTTAAAGGCAATTGAAGCAAAGCCATTCTGATTGGCTGTGCTTTCATTCCCTTTAAGTGACGTCATCATTTTTTTATTATCGGCCAACACACATGGTTTTCACGGTCCAATCAGGACCGTGGGAACCATGACGCAAAATGTGACGTCATAGGCCTTTAAAAGCCTATGTCGTCTCATTTTGCAGCCAGACGCCGCGGAGGAAGGACCTCCGGAGAAGGAAAAAGACAAGGGCGTGGCCGATGATGGAAAGAAGACCACGCCCTGCCCCGCCCGGAAGGAGATAGAAGAAAGAAGAATACAGATGAAGGTGTATTACAAGTAGAAGACCCGTGGATTGGTTTGGATTTTTAGTTTAATGTTTATTATTTTCAATGGTTTATTATTTTATGGGTTCCTGATCGTGGATTGGTTCGTGAGTAAGCTGGGCAACGGGAGTCGGTGGGGGCAAGTAATGGTAAGTGAACTACAGTAAAGAAATGTATTTTATTTAACTTGTTAATTTTTTCAAAAGGTTTTTTAACCTGTGTATTTTTATTTTTTTGTGGTATATCATTTCTTGCCACTGTATGTATGTATGTACAATATATATGTCTAGAGAGATATACTGTACAGTATACATTCAGGGTAAGAAATGATGATGTTTTAAAAGCTGGATTAGATGTGTTTTTAATTATTTTGTGAGTTTAAAGTATTTTAAAATTAGATAGATGTATTATTCCTTGGTATTGTATTGTGTGTTTGAGGAAGGTCAGGGATACTGTAGGTACTGTAGGCTTGGTTTGGAAAGGTTGTATTTTTGTCGGTACTTATATTTTTTCAAAGGCTTAATTGTTCTGCTCTAGGCGTGAATCTGTTAATGGTTTCATTGTTCATGATTGAGTGTGAAATGTTTAGAGATCTAAATAATGATTGCTAATTGATTTTTGTTTACGTTGATTAATTTGCAGAATGTATACAGTATGGTGCATAGATTTTATGCATTTTGGAATGTGACTTTTTTCATTGGTTTGTGATCATATACAGTACAGTAGATTGTGAGATCAGTTAGGATTTTTAAAGGAAATTGATTTTTAATGTAGTGTCTGTATGGAGAAGTGTTTGGTTGTAGAACAGTATGGTTTTGATAACCCTTCTACATTTATTTGTACTGTATATTTGGTTTATCATGGGTGTGTATATAACGTGTGTATATATATATACTGTATATATCTCTCTCTCTCTCTTTCTCTCTGTCTCTCTGTATGTATATATATACAGTATATATATATATATAGTTGCATGATGAAGCCACAGTACAAATTCATGGGTGAAGGGTGGGTATCGTGCCTGTGTGGCTTAACCCCTTAATTACCTTTGCGGTTATTATCCGATAAGGTGTTTAAGGGGTTAATTGATATCTGAATGTAATTGCAATGTATTGGCTTGGTTTTGGCTATGTTTTGTGTGGGCAAGAGAAGGAAGGCGCTGGCGTCGGACACTTCGTATTGATGAGGTCAGTAGTACTTTATTTATTTGTATATGCTAGTTAATGTTTTTAATAATGGGCAATTAATCTATTATTCATATCTGGATAATAGTTATTTTGCACATTATTGTACTGTAGGTGTTGGGGGGGAGGGTGTATGTATTGAATGTATAGGCCAGGTTTATTTTTTTTACATTCAGGGTTACTTCCGTGGTTTTGCGTGGGACCTCTGGAGACCACCCGCGGGGAATCCTCGGGTATCCTAAAGGGTAGCAGGCTGGTGGTTCCACGGGTGACACATGCGGGGATGATGATGTGTGGTCCCACTTCTGTGGGGGCACCGCGGACCCGTAGTCTGCGGGCATGACGATGTGTGGTCCCACTTCTGTGGGGGCACCTCCGAGCCGTAGGTGCGGGGATGATGATGTGTGGTCCCACTTCTGTGGGGGCACCGCGGACCCGTAGTGAGCACCCGTGAGTTCCCCAGACCCCCATGGGAACCACCCGAGGCCCCGCAGACACCTGTGTGTTTGACCCGGGGCTCCCAGACATCCTTGGGCCTACCGTGTGGACCCAATTGTGGCTCACGGTGACCCAAGGAGACCACCTGAGCGCCATGGTGCTGGCAGGATCCACCAGCAGGCCTCCAGAACCTGTGGAATGCTGCTGGTAAACTGTAGGTCTGTCCAGGTGCCCTGCCAGCCCACCGGGGACTAGCGTGGGGCTACGTTATGGACCCTGAATGTAAAAGAATAAATCTTGTATTTATGGGGGGGGGGGCACAGGGGGTGGGTAATGTATTTAATAAATAGAATGCTGTTTATTGTGGGTGATTGTACTGTTTTTATTGTGGGTACTGGGGTGGGGGTGGGGTGTTTCCCCAACGGTATGTGGGTAGGCCTCCCTTGTGGGTACTGACTGGGTGGTTAGGCCTCACGGGTGGGGGGGGGGGGGGTTAGTGTGGGAGGGTATGTAGGCATCCCGAGTGGTGGGTGGGTGAGGGTGGGTTAACCCCTTCATGACTGTAGCGGTTAATAACCGCTATGGTGATTAAGGGGTTAGGGGACATTACTTTGTATGTTTTAATTTTTGTGTCTGTTTTGCAGAAGCGGAGGGGCCATGGCCAGGATGGGGGGGGGGGTTAACGGTATGTGGGTAGGGGGTGATGGTGGTTAGCAATGCAGGGAGGGAGATTTACTGGTAACAGAAACATCTATCTCCCTTCAATGTAATCTGTTTAAAGCCCCCTCCCCCCTAATGTGTGTTTCTGTAAAATCTCTCTCCCTTCAATGTACTGTAATCTGTTTAACAGAAACATTAGGGGGGGAAGGGGCTTTAGGCCTTTATATCTCTCTCCCTTCAGTGTAATCTGCTTAACACAAACATTAGGGGGGAAGGGGTTTTTAAACAATGCTGTGTATAATGTATAAGGTTTTTTACAATTAGATAGATGTAATCCTTGGTATTGTAAGGGTTAGTTTGTTTTTAAATTGTCTTTTCTGGTTGTTACTTACAGTATATATTGATTTTGGTTTACTTGCTTGGTTAAAATACTGTAGTTAAGTTGACTTGTTTGGAAGTGTTTGTACAGTATTTACTGGTAGAGTAGCTTGCAATTATATTGTTAACATTCATTTGCAGAATGTACAGTACTGTATATGGTGCATAGATTTAATGCTATGCATCATTTACAGTATACAATGTACTGTAAATGCAATGTACTGTGTGGATTGTAATGTTATGTTTTATACTGTACAGTATGCTATTCATTAACTTCATTGCTCTACACATCTAGGGATTTCATTCCACCTTACCACCTTTCCTACACATGATTTGTGCTGTAGGCATTGGTTACTGTATATTACTGTATGCTAATGCAGATGTGTGATGCTTTGAGACTGTCATTTATACTTTGACAAGTCTACCTTTTGGTGTGTAGTGTGCATTATCCTTAGCGTTGTATACAGTAGGTGCCTTTAAACCCAGTAACCTACTGTATTGTGATTCACTTTGATTCTCCCTAGTGTTTTTTGAGTCACTATCCTTTTCATGTTTAGGGTTGACAGTGTGTGTCGTTCCCTAGTGCTGTTCATTAGTGTTTAAGGGTCCATGCCTCTTTTTTAAGTGTTTTTAAATCATGTACTGTTTATTCATCCCTTTTTGCACTGTGTCAAATAAATAAACAAATATATCAATTGCATACCTGAGTGCTCCCATACGGGTTACTTTTTTCTCTTTTCACTCACATACAGTATGTATATATATATATATATATATATATATATATATATATATATATATATATATACAGTATATATATATATATATATATATATATATATAAATATAGCTGTATGATATATATATATATATATATATATATATATATATACACAGTGTATATATGTATACTGTATGTATATATATATATATATATATATATATATATATATATATATATACAGTGTATATATATATACAAAGTATATACTGTACAGTATATATTTATTTCTCTTCATGTCTTTATTTATTTATTTATTTAGATTTATTTATTAATTGTGGGGCTGCTGTGCGTGAATTTTTTTTATTGGGGGTGAGGGGGGTGTTTGGCCCTCAGCACTCAGAAACACAGGCCAGACAGATTTAAACACACACACAATAGGGGGAGGTTTTTTTACATAGCTTGCAGGGAAGTTTAACGCACACACAATAGGGGGATAGGGGGAGGGTTTTTTACATAGATTAGAGAGAAGGCAGGGCGTTTTAAAAGCGAGAATAGGGGAGGGGGTTTTACATAGATTTTATTTATTTATTTAGATTTATTTATTAATTGTGGGGCTGCTGTGCGTGAATTTTTTTTATTGGGGGTGAGGGGGGTGTTTGGCCCTTGGTGTGAGTTTACGACTTGCAGCAGCAGCACAATGAATAAATATAAATAAATAAATAAATAAATAAATGACAATAAATACATTTGAAATACATTTTTATTGATAGTGTACATGTGCAGAGGGTCTCCGGAGCAGAAGCGCACAGGTTTCAGGTCTGGGGACCCCGTGCCCCCCGAGATACAGGCCCCTTTAGGGGGTGCCGGTATCCCTCTGCTCTGCTTGGTTTACAGGCCGCGATCACGTGATCGGACCTTTAAACCAAGCAGAGGGCTACCGGCACCCCCTAAAGGGGCCTGTATCTCGGGGGGCACGGGGTCCCCAGACCTAAAACCAACGCGGTTCAGCTCCGGAGACCCCCTGCACATCTACACTATCAATAAAAATGTATTTCAAATGTATTTATTGTCATTTATTTATTTATTTTTTGGCGGCTGCTGTGTGTGTGTATTTTTTTATTGTGGGTAGCGGGAGGGTGGGTGAATGGGGTATTCGCCCCAACGATGGTTGGGGAGGGCTTGCGGGGGGGGGGGGGGGGGGTTGGGGTAGCGGGAGGGCTTAACCCCTTCATGACCGTAGCGGTATTAACTGCTACGATCGTGAAGGGGTTAAGTGCACCCGCAACCCCCCCCCCTCCCGCAAGTCGTAAACTCACACCAAGGGCCAAATACCCCCCTCACCCATCCCCACTACACACAATAAAGCGGGCACGGTGGGTTAACCCCTTCATTGCCTTAGCGGCTATCCGCTATGGTAATGACGCAGCATTTTCCGTATTTTTAATAATATTGATCAGGAGCAGGGGGGGGGGGGGTTCCCTGAGCATTAATCATTAATTTCTGGCTCAGGGAACCCCCTGCTCACTTTACAATATTATTAAAATAATGCTTCTTTACCATAGCGCATAGACGCTAAGGTAAAGAACGAGTGTTTATTTATACTGTATATTGTATGTGTTTTATTGATACTGTACATGTGCAGAGGGTCTCCAGAGCAGAAGCGCACAGGTTTCAGGTCTGGGGACCCCGTGCCCCCCGAGATACAGGCCCCTTTAGGGGGTGCCGGTATCCCTCTGCTCTGCTTGGTTTACAGGCCGCGATCACGTGATCGGACCTTTAAACCAAGCAGAGGGCTACCGGCACCCCCTAAAGGGGCCTGTATCTCGGGGGGCACGGGGTCCCCAGACCTAAAACCAACGCGGTTCAGCTCCGGAGACCCCCTGCACATCTACACTATCAATAAAAATGTATTTCAAATGTATTTATTGTCATTTATTTATTTATTTTTTGGCGGCTGCTGTGTGTGTGTATTTTTTTATTGTGGGTAGCGGGAGGGTGGGTGAATGGGGTATTCGCCCCAACGATGGTTGGGGAGGGCTTGCGGGGGGGGGGGGGGGGGGTTGGGGTAGCGGGAGGGCTTAACCCCTTCATGACCGTAGCGGTATTAACTGCTACGATCGTGAAGGGGTTAAGTGCACCCGCAAACCCCCCCCCCCTCCCGCAAGTCCTAAACTCACACCAAGGGCCAAATACCCCCCTCACCCATCCCCACTACACACAATAAAGCGGGCACGGTGGGTTAACCCCTTCATTGCCTTAGCGGCTATCCGCTATGGTAATGACGCAGAATTTTCCGTATTTTTAATAATATTGATCAGGAGCAGGGGGGGGGGGTTCCCTGAGCATTAATCATTAATTTCTGGCTCAGGGAACCCCCTGCTCACTGTACAATATTATTAAATCTCTCTCTGCTGCAAACACATCTCGCCCCCAGTATGTGCAGTAATTTACTGAACATATACTGTAGAATAAATGCATAGTTTTATTTATTCGGGTTTATTACACAGTATACTGTATGGCCGGAAAACATCAGCATACAGTACAATATAATCCATCGAAATCCCCCCATTAGCCGTTTTCTTTTCTGAGGAAAAACAAAATGAAAAGTTTTAATGTACAGTAATGGTCAGCCCCCTAAAGAAGTTCCCAGCCAGCCCCACCAAAATAATACGGCAAAAATACAGTACTCACCATACTGTACAGTATTGTACTAAATTTCCCATTCAGCTTGCGCTGGCGCCGGCCCACTTCCAGTCCAGCTTTCATCATTTTGCAGAGGGACTAGCCCACCTGTAGTCAGCGGGAAATCGCTTAGGTACATGCAAGCTTCATCAAAACTGGCTGCGAAATCCATCTCAGAGTTGTCACCGACGGCGGGACCATGATGATAAGCTGGTGCTGCTGCTGGTTCTGGTTCTGGTTCTGGCGCATTGCTTGGCAGGGACTGTCGCTTCTTATTTCGTTTTAACACGACCCTTCGCCTTTTGCCGCCTCCATTATCATAGATACGGGAAAAACCCTGTGACACACACCAATACCCTCCAACAAATTGGGGCTCAATACGGTGAAAACAGGGGTCACTACATAACCTTTTCCTTATTGCATGCTTCCACAAATGAGGAGTTGGCGAAAATCTGTAAAAGTCATAATTTTCGATAAAATACTGATAAATTTGAACAACTGTTGCCATCTTATCCTCTGTTGCATTTATAGCGGCCCATATCAAATAAGCATAACTTCTGTCAGGTTTTTGGAACACGGGCTCCACTTGAACACTCATGTCTCTGTAGAATAGTGTAAGTGAAAATGATCTTTGTCTTTATTTAATACATTACTGTATGTAAAGCCTAAATTGATACATTTTTTGCAACTATTCCTTCAGTCTCAAGGACAAGTTACACAATAGCATACTGTACTGGGATAAAGTAACTTTTTTTTGGAAACGAAACAACTTGCAAAGGCCACACATTACTTAAGTCATGAGTTTATGCCATCTGGTGGACAATCGAAACATCGCAGCCTAGTAAATCATTCTCATTATCATTTAACAGATCAGGCCCCCGTCAGCCAGGCATGAACCGTGGCTGGGAAGGCAAACGCAACGAAGCATGCAAGAGGTGAGCAGCGGCGGATTCCAGGTTTCTGCCAGGTACAAACCAGGCATTTGCTCGAATAAAGTGTGTCGGTGCAGTAGTAGTTTTGTTGTTGTACAATGTGGGTTTCAGGAATGGAGGGTGCAGATATTGCAGCAGGTATCGATTCACACGGAACAGTAGTAGCGGATCCATTGCTATTGGCATTAGGAATAAATATGCCTTTAACCACAATATATGTGCCCTCTTTCACGGTGAAATGTTTTTCTTTGGCAATCTTCCAGAAACCATAGTTGTCTTCTAGCTTATCCTGCACACGTTCAAAAAAGTCATTAGTTGATAAAGTGAATCTTATTGAGGAATTAAAATTGCGCGCATGCCGACGGTCTTGGTAATAAGGATATTTTGCTCGAATCAAATCATAGATTTGGCGTGTGCTCGCTTGGTGTCCGCAAGTTCTCAAAATAGCTTCTGACACCATGTATTTATAGCCTAAATTCGGATTCATATTTTTCACGAATTCATCAGCCATTGCAAATTAGCGAAAAAGATGTGTGCAGGTATCTGTTCTTTGCTCATCAAAATGAAACTGCTCAATGGCTAACAAATTGCTGTGTTTCCTTTTCAAGGTCAACAAAACTATAAACTGTAACTCCTTATTTCAAACGCCAATTGGATTTGTAGTTTTAATTGCTTGAACATTTGTGGTTTGTGATAGCCGCATGTGGGACAAACATGTATCCTTTTTTTATCTCGTTTCTGAAAACATTACTACACTTTTAATTCAGTAACATTGAGTTTTCTTGAAAAATAACAAAGAGCACTGTGTGAAAATAGTGCTTAGACAGCCATATCAGTAAATACACACACCTGCAAAATGAAATGTTTTTTTCCCACATACATTTCTGTGTGTATTTGAAAGTCTGGTTAACTCCCTGTCTGCATGAGTTTAAATACGTGTGTATCTATATATATATATATATAAATATATCTCTCTCATAAATATATATATATAAAGTGTATATAGTACTATATGTATATTGTGTGTATGTGTGTGTGTGTGTGTATATATATATATATATATATATATATATATATATATATATATATATATATATAAAAAAAAAATTTTTATATTGCAGGAGTACACACAACATATTGATGGCAGTAAGTAGGCCTTGTATGAAACCTATTTAAATGGTGATAAACATGAGTGAATTAAGTAATAAACATTTGTTTGCGCACAATGTTAGAGGCTCACACTTAGTATAGTTCTCAAACATTAGGCCTGTATTATTTAAATACTGTGTTTTCACAAGGAAGCATGAAGTGTATGGTTTTTGTAAATACATCTATACCAGTTTAGATAGTACTATATATACACACACACACACGCATTAAAAAAAAACATGGGTCGACTTCTCATCTGACAGTGTGTGTGTGTGTGTGCATATATGCATACATACTACATAAATATTAGTATAAATTCAGAGATGTTCTTGAAACAAGAACACATAAATGATTAAAGGACAACATTACAATGGCCAGCAAAGGTAAGTAATATTTAACACAAAATCCTGCTGTACACTTACAAGAAAGATGTTTGCAGTTAAATAGGTGCTTTTATAATTGCATGTGAATAATATGCACATGCAATGATTACATCAAGTAACACACCCAAATGCAATGTTTTGCTGCAAAGTCAATGGCAGCTTCTCTAAACTTAGCAACTGGCTCCTGGTGGACCATTACTGAACAGATGATTAAAACATAAATATTTATAACACTATTCATTAATTAGGAGTGTTAACATTTCCAAAACTTCACGTGTACAAGAACATATTTGAAAGTTTGGAAACAACACAGTCTTCAGCATACATACAATATTAATTAGATAATCTGAAGTCAACAAAACAAGGCCAAAGACATATTTTGTGAATTAAAATTTTTTTTTTTTTGTTCCTTTTGAGAGCGAGTAACAGGCCTGCTTGTTGTCTCTTGAATTTTCCTTTTTCGTTTGCCACCAACTTTAGCCACAACAGAGCCACTTTGAGTGGCCTCTGGCACTTCACGGGCAGGGCTTGTGGCCTGTGACTCACCTACAGGGCTTTTGGGCAGTGATTCACTTACAGGGCTTTTGGGCAGTGATTCACTTACAGGGCTTTTGGGCAGTGATTCACCTACAGGGCTTTTGGGCAGTGATTCACTTACAGGGCTTTTGGGCAGTGATTCACCTACAGGGCTTTTGGGCAGTGACTCACCGACAGGGCTTGTGCCCACTGACACATGTGAGCAAGTTGGTAGACACTGCACAAGTGATGGTTGGTCTGTTTCATGTGTGTCTTTTGTTGTTTTTGACAAAAAACTGGTCAGTAGTAACTGCTTGTGTTTTCTTTTTGTGGCCTCCTTTGTAGGTGTCAGCTGCTGAATTTGTACTAATGGCAGCGGTAGGATGTCGTCAGGAACCTGCACAGCAATGTCTGCTACTTGACCGGTAATATTCGGGCCTGGTGAATGAATATCAGAAGCATGTGGTGAAAACTGACCTGCATGAACAGATCCTGCCTGTGAGGTGTTCAAGTTGAATTGTGGTACATTAGTCATTCTCAAGTAATTAGCTTGTGTTTGCTGAACAACTAATGCTTCGAATGAGGTGTTGATTTTTTGCAACTGTTTAGGCACTTCAATGAAGACGCTGTGGAGATGTGCCAATTGTGAAACTGTTTCTTCCTGCAGTGCAATCATCCTTTCCAGCACTGTCATCAGGTCAGAATGGCGACGATTTTCTGCTTCCACAATTTTTCCCTCAGAAGCTACAATTGCATCGTATGTGGTATTTGCTGGACGATTTGGCGGTAAAACAGTTTCAATTGGAACCTCTTCATGGTCACTTGCTTGTATTTGTGTGTCTATGGCGGCGGCGGCATCATCATCATCATCATCATCATAATCCTCTTCATCATGTTCTACAAATAAATGTACACATTATTAAATGGCATGTTAATCTCTGCTGTGTTACTATGTAATTCTACTGTGTCATAAGTAACAACTAACATGTTTCCATACGTTTTATAACCTCACATTAAAAGCTACCTTGACTTAAGAATAATGTTTGGACTCAGTATGAAATATGAGTGAATGAAAACTTGCTCTAAACTCACAACTCCTACATGATAGTTAACATCACTAACACAATACATGTTGCCTTACACTTCATTTTCACTGACACTAAGTAATCCTATTTAAAGAACATGTGCAAAACAAATAATGAACATGACAACATAACATATAGAAGAGCACATATTATATGGCCACCAACTGATACACTCACCTTCTAGGTGTGTTGAGCTGGCTGACCCAGGTGAAGACACTTGTTCCGTCTCAGGTGACACATGTCCTTCAGGGGCAACTATATATAACAATAACATAAGTTTTACATTTACATGTGTAAATATTGAACAAACAGTTATTGTATGTTCTGTATTTATGAGTACCTAACAGCATCAGTTCCTTAACCCAAAATGTGTGTGTGAAAGTGAACATAAATAGTTGTAATAACAATGTACACTGGCGACACACTTTATTCGAGCTCGGCTAGTCCCACGAATTCGGGTATACCCGGGTGTATTGAGGTTTGTGACTGTTTTCTGCCCGAGTGCATTGGGTTATTTTCCAGGCAGGGATTGAAGCATTTTATTCCCGCTGGCTGCAATACTGCACAGTATATATATATATATACTGCATTACAATTCATGAATTTATGCCATCTGGTAGACACGCAAAGCATTGCAGCCTATTAAATCCTAATCATTATCATTTAACAGATCAGCCGCCCGTCAGCCAGGCATGAACCCAGGCTGGGAAGGCAAACGCAACGGGGCTTGTCAGAGGTGAGGAGCGGCGCATTCCAGGTATCTGCCAGGTACATACTGGGTATTTGCTCGAATAAAGTGTGTCGGTGCAGTACATGCCTGTGTAGAACTTTTGAGTTCCCTAACATAAAACATACTATGTTTCTGCAGTAATGCGTGAGGATAAATAGATTAAATTTGTACATAAAAATCATATGTTGTGTAGTGATATCAGTATCATAATGTACATAACTATCATGAGATGACCATTCACAATGGTTATCATGAAGGTGGTCATATTGCAAAAAGTGTTGTTTTTGGTAGAGGATATGTGTGGTACATTAATATAAGATGTGGCACACCTGAATGTGGCTGTGACTCAACAAGACAACACATGCAGTGTGTGATAATGTGTCGTTGATAGTAGTTCAACTATAGATATGAGTGAACTAATGTGTGACGTACGCTTTGATAAGTAATGAGTTGTTGGGGCATTTAGTAGCTAAAGTGAAGCTTTCAAATGAGTGTGATTAACTTCAGTTGTGCTAGTCAGGTTGTAAGAACGGTATTCCCTTCCCCAAAAAGCCTAATCAGCCACACCTTTCAATTACTTGAAACAGGTGAAAATGGTGTGAACTAAGTTGACCCTAAAATGAGGCTGTAATTACTGTGTGTGCTGAACCCCACCCCCTCTGTTGAAGTGTATGCTGTGATGAGATATTAATTGCAGCTGCTTTAACACAATGGTAGATGAGCTAAATAGTCGTGTGCAGTTTTTAAGTTATGAAAACAATGACATAACATATGATACGTGTGCCTCATTATGCTGTCTGTATATGAC
This sequence comes from Ascaphus truei, assembly GCF_040206685.1. NCBI lineage: Eukaryota > Metazoa > Chordata > Amphibia > Anura > Ascaphidae > Ascaphus > Ascaphus truei. Next base: position 524,515,234 of record NC_134483.1, read on the forward strand.
TTAAAGCAAAAATGGACCTTTTCATTAACAACTATAGATGTGTTAGTGCAAGTGATGTTTGTAGGCCGTTGCATGCAATATATTTGATGCATGCTTAAAATAGGCAGTAATGTCATGTTTGTCGGAGTAAAATAAATAAAATACACAATAATATTATACATATTTATGTTCTGTACCTGTAGCTAGTAATAATTTCTCATTAACATGTGTTACACATGTGTACTACCCTGTTGTTCCCCATCTTCGCCCACCATCAATTGCTTCCACTGCAGCAATGCATTTTGGGAATTCACATGTAAATGAGCACGCAATGGCACGTGCTATATTAGTTACTGCTTTTAGTAGGACTACAACATATATGTCTATTTTGATATATATATATATACAGAATCAGACATATACATATATAGATGCAGGTATGCTTATATTGTGAAGACAGTATAAAAAGCAGTGTAAATATGCAAAATAACTGTAAGCAACGACACGCCTAGTACAGTAATATTTCTCACCTGGTGGAAATTGTGAGGGATAAATTCCTATATCCCGGTCACCAGGTAAGCCTTCCACGACGACGGGAAGTAATTTTGCCCGAAGCAGCTCCTCCAATGGACTTAATATGAGACGTTGTGGTGTCGGCCCACCTCCAGTGCCAGTAGCATGCACGCGTTGGTGTTGTATTTTCTTTTTCAATTTGGACCTAATATCATCAAATCTCTTGTGACAATTCCGCTTGTCCCTCACATGATTCCCACACGCATTGACACCAATGACTATTGTGTCCCACATTTCTTTTCTGCTTGCTGAACTTGTCCGCCCTTGAAAAACATATAAAATATATGAGGTAAATTAATAATAATAGAAGCACCAGTTTCCTACACTGCTAGCTGTTCCAAGAGATAGCAAACATGCTGTTTTATGTGTAATATGTGAAGCACATGAGCATTCACTACTAAACCTATACATGTAAGCAAGGTTGCATTCATATTGTATGCAGTTATGGCAAATTGACCGCCTGTGTTTAGTTGTCCTTGTAAGGCATGATAAAAAGCTGTGTTTCCAGACTAATTAACATAGAAAGATATTCTGAACCCATATTTGCATATGAACAAAACTCAGATGACCTAGGATCACATGTATTTGAATAATAAATGTAAAGGTACACTTACCTAGTAAATGTCCATATATACTGTCATAGTGCTCCAGAATGCCAGTGACAAGAGCTGTATTTTCCTGGTCATTGAAGCGAGGATTACGTGGCTTCTCCACACGTTTCTTCCGAGCAGGTTTAGGGTCAGAGCTTGGCTGGTGCTGACTGGACTCTCCTTCTTCCAATGGAAGAGCCTCCAAAAGCTGCCCACCAGCAAGCACGCCACCACCATCCACCCCATCAGCAACTGCGCCACCAGCAGCACTCACAGCACCAGCACTCCCACTCCTAGCACCAGCACTCCCACTCCTAGCACCAGCACTCCCACTCCTAGCACCAGCACTCCCACTCCCAGCAACAGCACTCCCACTCCCAGCAACAGCACTCCCATTCCCAGCAACAGCACTCCCACTCCCAGCAACAGCACTCCCACTCCCAGCAATAGCACTCCCACTCCCAGCAACAGCACTCCCACTCCCAGCAACAGCACTCCCACTCCCAGCAACAGCACTCCCACTCCCAGCAACAGCACTCCCACTCCCAGCAACAGCACTCCCACTCCCAGCAACACCACTCCCACTCCCAGCAACACCACTCGGTGCACCAGCAACATCACTCCCCTGAACAGTACGTTCACTCCGACGCGTACTCGCACGAGTAGCACTCCCACTCCCACCAGCATCACTCTTCCCACGCTTTGCGGGCATACTTCCAGCACTCACAAAAAACAGACAAGAAATGTACAGCCAATCACACGAAACACTTCCACATATAAAACAAGACAAAGATGTAAACAAAACAACAATGGACAAAGCTCACCCAATACACAACAAGTCTCTCCGTCAATATGCAAATGTTCAATCAGCCAGCTCTGTGCGTCTCTCTCTCTCTCACTCCCAACAACACAGAGAATGATTAGCAGTACACGTTGCCTTTAAATATGGCGCGCAATCCAATACATGCTTGTTTCGCCTGATTCAGCAAGATTTGTGATTGGGCAACCTAACAGCACCCCGCCACGCACGCCGATACACCTGTGTGTGATCGGCTAATCATCGTGAGAGTGGGCGGATTTGTTTTCGGGTTGATTTTGAATGTATTCGGCACTTACTGCATACGGAGAGGAAAAATCGCCAATAACATGACTAATCGGTAAGATTGCCGATTTCACATAATCGACGCTTACTGCATGAGGCCCTAAGTCTCTAAAAAGGAACTTCACAGTTTCGCTGAGGAGCTGGACAGCTCTTAAAAAGTTGTCTTCTGTCTAAGTATGGTATTAAAGTCTCTCAGATGGAGCTTCAGACCCTCAACCTAGATACTGAAGTCTCACACCAGGAGACGAGGAGTCTCAAATCAGAAGTGTGTAAATGGTAGGAGGACTACAAGGCCCTGAAAATTATAGAGACTGTAAAAAGAGAAAATACCAGCCTGAAAGAGGTAAATTCTGATTTGACTGACCATGTCAGTGAAATGAATAGCAAGCTTCATGATCTAGAATAAATGAATAGATTTTTGGAAGATGAAAAGTTTGAAGCATTAGAGCAATGCACATAAGCAGAGCACCAACTGCAGAACCAATAGCAAGGTCTGCGTATGCACCTCCAGAATGCCAAAGTGATGCAGCGAACTCTGCAGGACGAAAATCTGCAGGCTGCTAAAGAAGTACAATTGCTGCAGAAACATCTGATTACCCAATGTGTCCCCGCAAAGCAGCATGAGGCATTTAAGGTGACCCTGAGTATCACCAGAGCATCGCTAGAGGCCTAGCTTAGAGTCCAGGTGACTCGGTACAAGAGGGAGCACAAGAAGGTCCAGAAACTAAGGCAAGGAACTGAGGCTCGAGCAAAGAAATCCGCAGAGCTCCAAAATATAATGAAGAATGCGTTGATGCAAGCTCCAGAATCAGGATTCTCTCGCTGATGAGCTAAACTTCTTAAAAAGGGAGAAAAGCAACAGTCATTCAGAAATACTACAAAGCTCTTGTCCAAGCGAGGTTGTAAAGAGAAATGTAACTGCGCAAACGCTCCACAGCTCTCACCATACAGGCTGCCTGCAGAGGAATGAAAACTCGTCAGCTAAATCGCCAAAATAAAGCAATCCATATGGAGAATGCAATGTCAAAGAAAGAATTATGAACATTAGAAGCAGTGTGTAATTTTTCTCCAGTCAAATGTTAGAAAGTATCTGCAGCAAAGATAACCTGGTCTGTAACTGTTTCATACACAGGCGACACGTTTTATCCGAGCACGGCTAGCACCGCAAGCCGGGGGATGCCCCGGCGTGCTAGCCGCACTCCCTCAGCGTGCCGCGCATCACCGATGCGCGGTCACGCGTCATCGGGTGCCTGCGCCCCCTGCACGCGCGTCCAGGGCTCCCCGAGGGAGCCCTGGTGTCCCGCGATGTGGGGGACGGCGGCAGGGGGTTCCGGGGGACCCGGCGGACCCGGCAGCGGGAGGGAGAAAGCCCCGATCGGAGGGCGCTCCTCCGCTGCTTCGGCGCGCGCCCGGCACCCTCCGGCGCGCGCCAGGTTACTGCTGCGGCCGAGAACGGGCAAATGCTCGAATAATCTCGGCCGCAGCAGTATGCTCATAATATATATTTTATTTAACTGTGAACGCAATTTCTTGTATATAATGTATACCCTGTTCATTGATGTAACTGTACAGTACTTGTAACCATGTATTATTTGTTTTACTCTGTGCCCAGGACATACTTGAAAACGAGAGCTAACTCTCAATGTATTACTTCCTGGTAAAATATTTTATAAATAAATAAATACTACAAAAAAATGAAGGCAATTGCTGGTGTGATTCAATCCAGATACAGGTCCTACATCACAAACAAACAAGCTATGCATTGCTATAAGCGCACCCACAATGTCATCTCATTGCAACAATCAGCATTCCACACAATCCAGGAAAGAAGAACCGAATTACTGACTGAGAAGCACAATATCACAGGCATGCCCCATCGCCTAAGCCATATTTCTCACAATGAAAAAAGCCACTAGAAAGATACCGTTTTTGGCTAGATTGAGGCAGAACTGTTTCGGTGTTCACACCTCTACAGGTACAACCAAACTGAGATGCCACAGGAGTCAATCGGTATGGATTAAAACTCCACCCAGCTTGAATCACCCGTGAATATGGCTACAGAACCCGATGCAGGTAGTCTCTCTAAACTCAGCGAAGAAAGGATCACCTGACGCAGGGGAAAATACATGAACAAGTGGTCAGAAGAAAGACTGTGCTTTGGAAATGTCCTCCTCGAGCAACTGAAGAGTGCTGAGTTATCTATCTATCTATCTATCTATCTATCTATCTATCTATAATAGAAAAAAATAATATATAAAGACATATGTGTTATTTTTAAATTGTATTATTTTATAATATATACATATTTTTATACATATTTATGTCATCAAATTAGAAGTTAGAATGTAGCTAGGGATATGTTACCCCTTAACCTTTATAAAGATCCATAAAAACAAGTGCAAAAAAGCTCTTCACTACTTCAATAAAAATGTATCTCTGTTACTTTATTGCTTTCTTTGGAAAATATAATTATATACTGCCAAGTTATTTTTACACTGTATTTTATCTTTAATTTTATATCAAATTTTACTTTGTAATAAAAAAAACATATTTAAATCAATTATTATAGATGTTCTTCACCTGGAATTTCACAAAGATTTTCACTAACATTATTGACTGCATATCAAAGTTTTTGTCAGCTTAGAAAATTGTTTCTACCAGTTTCTTTAACATATAGATCTGTAGTCAATTATTCCCATTCATAGTGATCAACACATCTAGAAAAGTATAACATATAAGTCATATTCCGATTTAAACTTTATACTATGATGTGTCAAATGGTAATCATAATGTAAAGTACTGCAGTGAATGTCATGCTTTTGCTCCCCAAGCCCGTATAAACCTCAGGATTTCATAATGTAAGGTTTGATTATTAATATTGAATATTGGCTCATTCTTTCAAATCCAAGACGTCCAAGAGCCAGACAGTTCTACGAAAAATAAACATTTAAAATTTGGAAAAAGAAACTACAGTATGTACAGCAGATAGCCACAGATTTTCCATGGCAGAAAAGAATAGAGGCTGGGGCGCTCCCTTATTTATTAGGCTTGTTGTATGGCCTATTTTTAATGTATAACCAAAATAAGGGGTAGTGTATACTTGCCCTTGTTGTTTTCTGCAGCTGGACCTGTAGAGAAGATAAAGCCCGGAATCTTCTTGAAATGGCAGTAGAATCGATGGATCGGTCAGCGCATGGATTTTTTTTGCTCACAGGATGAAAAGAGAAAAATGGGGGACACGTGATTAGTGTTTAAATAGACAAAACATTTAACCAATAATACAATGTGGTTGTCTAAAATAGATCTTGTTTAAAATAAAATAAAATAAAAAATAAAAAATAAAAAATAAAATAGATAAAAAATATATATATAAAAAATATATGTATATATATATATATATAATGGAGAGGGAAAATGTATATACCTTGGTTAAAAGCCTGAATTTGGGCTTGGATGGAAAGGTCTGAATAAAAACCACTTCATAAATTTAAAAAGTTTTTAAATGGAATTCTGTTGTTAATGGTGGGATGAGGGATGTTAAATAAAAGCTGTAAGAACGGTGGGGGCAGGTGATTGGCGCGCTCTTGCACAGCCTGCTGCCAAACAGGGACGGTTGATGCTGTTAGTGCAGTACTATGCAGCCTACTGTCTGGCTAAAAATAGTGATGCTGGTTTGGCAGTGTTCGTTGTATTTAAATGTTGCCTGAAGCAGTAGCTTCCTCCTCCTTCTACTTGGGGTGGTATGCGGTGCTAGTTTAGTAAAAGATTATAGCAAGATAAAATAGAGTTTCTGGTGTGGGGGTGACTGCCTACTCCTCCTAATGGAGGCGGTTCGCAAGTGACTTCTCTCCCGGGTGCCCGATTCAAAGGAAGGAAGGGCCAAAACCGGTGAGTGGATGAAAAATAAGTTTATTAGGTGCATAAACAGCAAACAGGAAAAACACTTACAATACAGCTTAGGCAACAGCCCAGCCTCAGCTCGATCGTCCGATGGCGCTCCTCCGACCGGTGTATCCCCCGTGATCGCGTCCGATGGCGGGAACCGGAAGGGGAGGGCTTACCGGATGTCAACAGGCTGGCTGGGTCCTTCAGGTAATGGGCTCCGGCAGGGAACTACGCGTTTTGCAGTGATGCTTCGTCAGGTTCCTGCCGGATGCCCTGGATCTTCCCTTTTTATAGGTTTAAAGAAGCTGCTTGATTGATTGATTACAATCAGTAAATGATCTATGTAATTACACTATTAAAACAGCTTATACATCAAATGGTGGTCTTATTTATTATGTACATTGACTGTAATGGGCGAATGGAGGAGAGACAAGGTAAATGCAATGTGAATATAAAATTTATACAGTCATAAAATTGGGTCAAGCATTTAATTGTGCACATGTGATATCACTCCTTCGTATGGAGCTTGATTGTCTCATATATGAGTGTGCCAATTAGTAGATAATACAAAATGCATAAGGAATACATAGAAAAAATACATGAGAGAAATTCTAAGAAAAAAACATGAGAGAACTTAAAAGAAAAAATATATAAGGAAAAATGCATACATATTTATACAGGTTCCTTTAAAATGAGTGCTGTAAATGAATTGTATTGTACTAAAACCTTGCACTTGAATCCCCATGTAGGTTCACATAGCTCTATGCTTTGGTAGAAGATAGTTTGGTAGTCAGGGGGATAGAAAAAATATATATGTCTGAAAAACAGTATATAATCTCATACAAAAAAAAAAAATTTTTGATGGTGAATTAAGTTACTTCATACATCTCTTCACTAGAGCTTTGAATTTAAAATGTTTCACAGCGTTCTAAAAATGAAATAGTAGGATATAAAATATATACTTTAAAAATAATATATATCAAATGAATATATATCAAAAAATGTAAGGAGTTACGGGTTTAAAACAATAATAATAATAATCAAACATAATTATGTGTTTTAATTGTGGATAGTATGAAGATTCAGTATTTAAGTCATCTGTCATCATGATTCAGACTTGAGTGTTCTTGTATGTGATTTATCGGGGATTCGATTCCAGGGTCATAGTCACTCTATGTCTTGTGTGCTTAGTGGGTTAGGCTACATAGATGCTGATATTCAAAACCATGTTTGCTGGTACATTTGGAGGTTAGTCGTCATAAGTGTTGGTGGATCCTCGTAGTTGCGCCGGTACTAGTGCAAAGGGAGGTAGAGAATGGGGGGGGGGGTGCAGGGTGAAGATAGAAAGAAAAGAGATAAGATATGGAAAAGGGAGGGGAAAAAAGGGGGAAGGGGGAGGCAGAAAAAAGGAAGGGAGAAAGAAAGGGAAAAAAAGGGTGGGAAAAGGGAAAGGGAAAACATGATTAGTACAGTGTATCTTGAATGGAACGCAATCTTTATTCTAGGAATGCCCCAATATCTATGTCGATGTTGAGTCCTAGGGGTGCTAGCGTTTTCAATTTGTAGATCCATAGGGTTTCCTTCTTGGCTAGTTTAGTTAGTCTATCGCCTCCTCGCCAGAGGGGTGGGATCTGTTCTATGGCCCTATAGGTGAGGCCGGAGGGGTCTCCTTGATGTTTTATTGAGAAATGCTTGGACACGCTATGGGTCAGAAGCTGTCGTCGAATGTTCCCAATGTGCTCTAATATGCGAACCTTTAATGGTCGGCTTGTACGGCCGACATACTGTAGTCCACATGGGCAGTTTAATAGATAAACTACGTAATCGCTCTTGCAGTTGATGAACTGTGCAGTTTTAAATTCTTCGCCTGTTACTTTGGATGAGAATTTTATTTTGTCGCTGGAGCCCTGTTTGCAGGCTTTGCAGGTGCTGCACTTGAAAAAACCTTTTGCTGTTGCTAGCCAATTGCTCTCCTTCTTTGTGTTGTCTGTTCTAAACAGACTTGGCGCTAGCTTTGTTTTTAGATTGTCAGCTCGTTTAAAAATGACCCTTGGTTTTTCTGGGAGGTAATTCTTTAGAGTGTCATCCCCTAGTAAAAGGTGCCAGTGTTTGTTTAGTATTTGTTGAATTTTGCCCGAATCCTGGCTGTATTGGGTTAAGAATGGAGCATTGAAGTCTTCTCTTTGTTGTTTGTGTGATGGTTTAAGAATGTCAGTTCTTTGCAGGAGGCTTGTTTTATTAATGGACTCTTCTAACGTATTTTCATTGTACCCTTTATTGATGAACCTATCCTTTAGGATACCTGCTTGTTCTCTAAAGACGTTATTGTCACTGCAATTTCGCCTAATTCGGCGGAATTGGCCTGGGGGTATGTTGGATAGCCACTTTCTGTGGTGGCAGCTTGTTTTTAGTAGGTAGTTGTTGCAATCTACTTTTTTGAAGAATGTTTTAGTTTTGAGTATGTTATTCTCAACATAGATGGTGAGATCTAAGAAGTCTATTGAGATTTGGTTCGTGCAGGCTGTGAATTTTAGATTAAGTTCATTGGTGTTGATATATTCCAGAAAACGTTTCAAATCTACTTCGCTCCCTTGCCAGATGAAGAAGACGTCATCTATATATCTTCGCCATAGCGCTAGATCTGCGCTGAATTCATGTGGTGACCAGATAGTGTCTTGTTCCCAGATATCCATAAAAAGATTAGCGTAGCTGGGTGCAAATTTTGTACCCATTGCCGTGCCGCATTTTTGAAGGAAATGTTTCCCATCGAAGTTAAAAAGGTTATGTTTTAAAATAAAGTTAATGCTTTCTAAGATAAATGTTTTTTGTTCTATGTGCATGTTTGGGTCGTTGCTGAGTGTCCTATCTATAGCTGAGATGCCGTCTTCGTGATTGATTGATGTATATAAGGATGTTACATCACATGTGCAAAGTATGAAATCTGAGCTCCATGTTACTTGTTCTATCAATTTGATAGTTTGTGTTGTATCTCTAAGATATGACTTCATCTCCACAACATAAGGTTGTAGGGAGATGTCTATGTATTCTGAAAGTCGTGAAGTGAGAGAGCCTATCCCCGAGATGATTGGTCTCCCTGGAGGCGCTGTCAGGCTTTTGTGTATTTTGGGTAGGAAGTAGAAGATTGGCATCACGGGGAATTTTACATTTAGATATTGATATTCTTTATCGTTAATAACCCCTATTGTTTTACCCTTATCAATGTGATTTAAGAATTCTGTGCAGAAGTTTTTGTGGGGATTTATTTTGAGATTCTCATATGTCGTAGTGTCCGAGAGAATCCTGTCTGCTTCTTGTCTGTAGTTAGTGGTGTCCATAATGACTACTACCCCCCCTTTGTCTGCCTGCTTGATCGTGATAGATTTATCATCTTCTAGTTGTTTTAGCGCAGTCTTCTCCTTGAGTGTTAAATTGTGTTTAATTTTACTTCTGTTATCTTTAGTCAGTTTGTCGAAGTCTTCTTGTATTTTTTGATGAAACGTCTCTATATTATGGCTTTTAGCCCAGCTTGGGTAAAATTTGGATTTTTCTTTTAGGGATGTGTGTTTGAAAGTGTCCTCTTCTATTACCGAAGGTGTACTGTTGTTTGCGATTTCCCTACTTTGTGCATCTTTAGATAAGAAGAATTTTTTCAGTGTGAGTTGTCGTATAAATTTGTGTGCGTCTATGTAAAGGTTGAAACCACTTGCAGCAGCTGCAGGTGCGAAATTAAGGCCCTTTTTAATGAGGCTACACTGCTCGGTATTTAGAATCTTTTTGCTCAAGTTGAAAATATTGCTATTGTCTATTGTGTCGCCGGTCTTTTTCTGCTGACCTCTTCCTCCCCGTTTTCCTCGTGTGGTCTTTTTCTGGCACTTGTGTTTGGGGAGTCTTGTTCTCTCTGTCCTTCTGGGAGTAGGTATCTGTTCTGTGTTGTTAGGGGGGGGGCTTTCCTCCCTGGAGCGTTCTCTAAAAAAGGCCCCGAATGTCTAGAGTGTGCGGGTGGTGACCTTGGTTCTCTCCTTGGGCTACGTTCCCTTTCGTATCTGTTTTCTCTATGTTCTATTGGGGATCGTGCTCTGTGGTTGTCGGGGGGTGATCTGGCCCTGTGATGATAGTCATGATAGTTGCTGTGTTTTGTGGTGTGTGGTTTATGTTTCCATTGGTCGTCGTATTGGTGTCCCTGTTTGTATTGTTTTCTATCGTCATCTTTGCCATGCATGTCGGAGCGTTTGTTGTCTCTGTCATGGTGTGTGTATGTCTCTCTATGGTGTTCATGTTCCCTTGGTATCCATTCCCTAGAGGGGGCTTGTTTCTCATCGTGTCTAAATTTTACATACTTGGTACTTCCGTTTTTAGCGCTAGATTTGGAGTAATCTGTGTTGGATTTATAGTTTGAAGTGCTAGGGACATTATCTGTGCTAATGTCTCTGCTCTTATACTCAAATGTTCTTTTGCGCTCTCTTGGTGTGCTGGGTGTGATTGGTGTAATTTTCTGCCATCTTGGGTTTGAGCCTACTAGATAATCTTCCTCATCTCTCCTATATTTCTTGTTTTTTGATTCTATTAAGTTTCTTTCTATTGTATCTATCTCATCTGCTAGTTTTTTATCCCTATTTTGGAAGGTGGGGTTATCCATTATAGGTTCTAGTCTTTTCTGAATTAGAACCACCTCCCTGTCTATCTCTGACAGAGTTTTGTTGTGGTGTTCAATGATGAGTTTCATTAGGGTGTACACTGGCGACACACTTTATTCGAGCTCGGCTAGTCCCACGAATTCGGGTATACCCGGGTGTATTGAGGTTTGTGACTGTTTTCTGCCCGAGTGCATTGAGGTATTTTCCAGGCAGGGATTGAAGCATTTTATTCCCGCTGGCTGCAATACTGCACAGTATATATATATATACTGCATTACAATTCATGAATTTATGCCATCTGGTAGACACGCGAAGCATTGCAGCCTATTAAATCCTAATCATTATCATTTAACAGATCAGCCGCCCGTCAGCCAGGCATGAACCCAGGCTGGGAAGGCAAACACAACGGGGCTTGTCAGAGGTGAGGAGCGGCGCATTCCAGGTATCTGCCAGGTACATACTGGGTATTTGCTCGAATAAAGTGTGTCGGTGCAGTATAAGCATGTATCCATAGTCTCTTCCCATATGACATTAAATTCTATGTCTGATAGGTCAAATGAAGCTTTTTTGGAAAAACGTAATCCTCTTGGGATACGTTTTGCATCTAGATATTTTTGTAGATACACCTTGTCCCAAACCTTTTTGGTTTCTTTCTTTAATAGTGTCTCCAATTTGTCAAACTCATTATTGATGGTGTCTGTGTCTCCCATCTCGGCCGTCTCCACTTCCTTCATTTTATTCTCTATATTATTGCTTCTAAACAATCTTTTAGTGAATATGCTTTCTTTAGTCTCAATGATGTCTTCTGTTTCTATTAGTTCTTCTTCCATTGTGTAACAGTTAGGGTGCTGCCACCAGGGTGGGTTTTGGATATGACAGAAAAGAATAGAGGCTGGGGCGCTCCCTTATTTATTAGGCTTGTTGTATGGCCTATTTTTAATGTATAACCAAAATAAGGGGTAGTGTATACTTGCCCTTGTTGTTTTCTGCAGCTGGACCTGTAGAGAAGCTAAAGCCCGGAATCTTCTTGAAATGGCAGTAGAATCGATGGATCGGTCAGCGCATGGATTTTTTTTGCTCACAGGATGAAAAGAGAAAAATGGGGGACACGTGATTAGTGTTTAAATAGACAAAACATTTAACCAATAATACAATGTGGTTGTCTAAAATAGATCTTGTTTAAAATAAAATAAAATAAAAAATAAAAAATAAAAAATAAAATAGATAAAAAATATATATATAAAAAATATATGTATATATATATATATAATGGAGAGGGAAAATGTATATACCTTGGTTAAAAGCCTGAATTTGGGCTTGGATGGAAAGGTCTGAATAAAAACCACTTCATAAATTTAAAAAGTTTTTAAATGGAATTCTGTTGTTAATGGTGGGATGAGGGATGTTAAATAAAAGCTGTAAGAACGGTGGGGGCAGGTGATTGGCGCGCTCTTGCGCAGCCTGCTGCCAAACAGGGACGGTTGATGCTGTTAGTGCAGTACTATGCAGCCTACTGTCTGGCTAAAAATAGTGATGCTGGTTTGGCAGTGTTCGTTGTATTTAAATGTTGCCTGAAGCAGTAGCTTCCTCCTCCTTCTACTTGGGGTGGTATGCGGTGCTAGTTTAGTAAAAGATTATAGCAAGATAAAATAGAGTTTCTGGTGTGGGGGTGACTGCCTACTCCTCCTAATGGAGGCGGTTCGCAAGTGACTTCTCTCCCGGGTGCCCGATTCAAAGGAAGGAAGGGCCAAAACCGGTGAGTGGATGAAAAATAAGTTTATTAGGTGCATAAACAGCAAACAGGAAAAACACTTACAATACAGCTTAGGCAACAGCCCAGCCTCAGCTCGATCGTCCGATTAGAACCACCTCCCTGTCTATCTCTGACAGAGTTTGCATTTACCTTGTCTCTCCTCCATTCGCCCATTACAGTCAATGTACATAATAAATAAGACCACCATTTGATGTATAAGCTGTTTTAATAGTGTAATTACATAGATCATTTACTGATTGTAATCAATCAATCAAGCAGCTTCTTTAAACCTATAAAAAGGGAAGATCCAGGGCATCCGGCAGGAACCTGACGAAGCATCACTGCGAAACGCGTAGTTCCCTGCCGGAGCCCATTACCTGAAGGACCCAGCCAGCCTGTTGACATCCGGTAAGCCCTCCCCTTCCGGTTCCCGCCATCGGACGCGATCACGGGGGATACACCGGTCGGAGGAGCGCCATCGGACGATCGAGCTGAGGCTGGGCTGTTGCCTAAGCTGTATTGTAAGTGTTTTTCCTGTTTGCTGTTTATGCACCTAATAAACTTATTTTTCATCCACTCACCGGTTTTGGCCCTTCCTTCCTTTGAATCGGGCACCCGGGAGAGAAGTCACTTGCGAACCGCCTCCATTAGGAGGAGTAGGCAGTCACCCCCACACCAGAAACTCTATTTTATCTTGCTATAATCTTTTACTAAACTAGCACCGCATACCACCCCAAGTAGAAGGAGGAGGAAGCTACTGCTTCAGGCAACATTTAAATACAACGAACACTGCCAAACCAGCATCACTATTTTTAGCCAGACAGTAGGCTGCATAGTACTGCACTAACAGCATCAACCGTCCCTGTTTGGCAGCAGGCTGCGCAAGAGCGCGCCAATCACCTGCCCCCACCGTTCTTACAGCTTTTATTTAACATCCCTCATCCCACCATTAACAACAGAATTCCATTTAAAAACTTTTTACATTTATGAAGTGGTTTTTATTCAGACCTTTCCATCCAAGCCCAAATTCAGGCTTTTAACCAAGGTATATACATTTTCCCTCTCCATTATATATATATATATATACATATATTTTTTATATATATATTTTTTATCTATTTTATTTTTTATTTTTTATTTTTTATTTTTTATTTTATTTTATTTTAAACAAGATCTATTTTAGACAACCACATTGTATTATTGGTTAAATGTTTTGTCTATTTAAACACTAATCACGTGTCCCCCATTTTTCTCTTTTCATCCTGTGAGCAAAAAAAATCCATGCGCTGACCGATCCATCGATTCTACAGATTTTCCATGGCAAGAGGTCTAACACAGTACTAAACATCTGTGGGATATCGGATAATGCACACATGAATGGGAATAAATGACAGGTTTAATTGCAATTAGAATTTTAAAACACAACAACTCGCGATCGCCCACTTGAGTTTCTGGCCGGTATTGCAGACAATGCTAAATTTCAATTTCTGCACTCTTTCAAAAAACCAGTAAACTCGCGAATAACCGCGTGAATTTTTTCTGAAATTTCACGCCTCGTCTAGGCTAGCCTAGGATTTCTTTCCAATAAATGGTCAAATCTTGGTGGCTGTATCTGTACCATCCCAGTGAGAGGCTTCCTCTGAATGATTAATTCCATGGGGTGAAAAATAGTAATTTGCAAAGTCTATCTTAACAAACAGCAACAGGATGAAATTAAAAACTGGTTTCCATGTATCTTGTTGCTTTTCGTAACTGGTGATTTATTTTCCTGAAACTCAACATTGCCTGTTTTCCTACTAATTCAAGATGTTTTCTTTGGGGCATTGAGCCATAACAAAGTGTATAGATGCAGCCACCAGTATCCGACCACTTGCCTGGGAAAATACTGGGGATATCTCACAGTAAACGCAGCAACATTTCTGTGAGATTCTGTAGCCAGACTAATGGCCCAGCGGATTAACACAGCGGGGGTCCCTGCAGTCCCATTCAGTTTGAATGGGACTGCAGGGACACCTGGTTTGTTAATCCGATGGGCCATTAGTCTGGCTGCAGAAATCTCACAGAAATGTTGCAGCGTTTACTGTGAGAGAGCCCCAGATTTTCCAAGGCAAGTGGTCGGATACTGGTGGCTGCATCTGTATTTGCGCTTTTTCTAGTGAGTAGTGTTTAGAGCCATGTGTCACTCTCAGCTTCGATGGATATAAAAGGGGGAATTGCTTGCCTTTTTGGTATAGCTCCTTACATAATGGGAAGAATTATCTTCTTTTCAGGGCCAATTGAGCTGAGTATAGGGAGAGATTCATTTTAACACGTCCCTAGCTTTAGCCTTGGCAGAAGAAAATTCTGGTTATTTTGCATCAATAATTGTGTTGCTGTGATTCTCATCTTCCCATAGCACTGAGGAATGTAAAGTTAGGGTAGAAATATTTTTCTTGGTTTCTTTGTCTTTTTTTTTATTTTTATAGTAGTGCCTGACTTCTCCATTAACTTTTTGATATTGGTTGTAATTGGATTGTCTTGCATGGGCCCAATGCACACTCCTGTGCCCGGGTATTCTGTAATATGTAAGGTAGGTGAGATTGTTCTATCTATCCCCTTTACTGTATTTACCTGCTCAAACCTTTTTAGATGCTGTATTTATTGTGATGTCTTTGACAGTACGTTTTATATGTTACCTTAATTTCTTATATTTGACAAGCTTTAGTCTTAGTTTTTAGTGCAAGTTTGTTGTTTATAGATAATAGAGATTTTAGCTATTACTGTACTGCATGTGTTGGGGGGGAAGGGTGGATAATAGGATGCCCATTCATTGCCATTGTGGTTATCTGTGCACCCATTCAGGGGATAGGAAACAACAGTGGCAATCAATGGGTGTAATGGCAAGTATTTTTTGTTGCATTGTATTTACATTTTTATTTTATTTAATTGTATGTGGTTTTTTTTTTTTGCATAAGAAATAGGCAAAAACGTTATTAGCCATTTGGCTACTAGTGCTTTTGCCCATTTATGTTTGTGGTGATGGGGGTGTGGCAGATAGGGGTAGAGGGGTTGGAAGATAGGGGTAGTTGCCCTGGGTGGGTGGTTATGACAACCTGGGAGGGTTGCAGGAGGGTATAACCACTAAGGTAATGAAAGGGTTAACTCCTCCTGCATCCCTTCCGGGATGCCTAACCATCCTCCCCGGGGCAACTACAGTACACCCATATCAACACCATTAAAATACCAGTGACCCTTAATTACCTTAGTGTAGTAACCTGCTTAGGTAATTAAGAGGTTTCTAGTGTTTTAATAGTTGTTCCTCTGCCCTTACATGTTCAGGCAAGAGGATGAGGATGCCTTCACCCTGGCACGTGTGAGTAAACATTGTACTGTATTTGAATGGTCTAAAGCACTACTAGCCATATTTGGCTACTATGTCATTTGCCCATTCCTTTGTGGGGTGGGCAGGGGGAGTTTGGGGCATAGAGGGTAGGTGAAGGGGTTATTTCCCTGAGGTGGGTGTTAGGCCTCTCGGGTGGGCAGTCGGAGGGGTTAACCCCTTCAGTACCTGAGCAGTAGTAACCGCTAACATAAAGAAGGGGTGTACAACCTTCCCGGTAGGCTTAACCACCAACGCTGGGGCAACTACCCCTTCACCCATCCTCTCTACCACCAACAAACCAGGTAGTTTGGTTTAATCCCTTGATTACATTAACTGGCAGCTGCTAAGGTAATGAAGCTGCTTTTATTTTTATGATATAGTATTACCCCCAATGGATGTTCACAGTGTCTTGAAACTCCTTGTGATTCAGACCCTTTTCATGATTTTATGATTTAGCAATCATTTAAAATTGTTTATTAAATTAGCATATCTTGCATACATTATTGTTGGTCTTTGTTTCATGTCTTTGTATTTGTACATGTTTGTCTAGTTAGTTGTCTGTTTAGAGATTTTAGGCCTCATATCATAAACCATTTTTTCACCTTTGCATTTAAGAAGAAAAAGGGAATAGCAAAAAGGAGATTGACTTGTTGTGGGATTAAAAATAAAAGAAAACTACAGTATAACTTCCCAAACAGTGTGAAACAAACACATAAATAAATGAAAAACTGGTTGTATATGCATTCTAGTCTGTGTAACATCTGCTTATATCATTAAGATTTCTATGTTTAGGGACTGATGTAATCATCCCCTAAAAGCTATGTATGACATCCGCCATATGGGTATAGGCCTATCTACCTTTAATTATGAATCATAACATGATAATAAAAAATGTTCTCTTGCAATAAAAGTCATAAAGGATATAATAAAACAATGCAACAGTGTAAACATAACTAGTTAGCCCCTTAATTGAAACAAAATAGACTAAGTAGAGTAAAGAAAAGGAGAAAGAACAATAAAGCAGAATACAATAACATTGTAAAATATAAATCATTGAAATCTAAAGAATCCTCTTCAGTCAGGTTCTAAATAATGAAGAGAGAGACTCCTGGGTAGGAGAGACATACGTAATTGTCAAAACAAATCACTTTTCTTTTCTCTAAATTATTGATAAAGGGAGATAATGTCTGTTTACACTTAACTTGGATAACATTTGAGAAAGAGCCTAGCTGAAATGTACTAGTAACAATTTGTCTCATAGTAAAATATTTAAAATAAAAAAGTTGCAGCAATGGCAGCTTTCCAACCACTTTTCACTTTATGGTGCCAGTGTTTTTACAGCAGCGATTTTGAGCTGAGGATTCCTCTCATATGACTCTAGTTATTTACAGTATATGGAGTTGAAGTCAAGAAAGAGCCTGGAAGTCTGGGACCAGGAGATAAAAGCCTACTTCCTCCCAGTAGCCAGACTTGGCAAGTGGCAAAAAGGATTCCTCACTCCCTTCTGCCACCTCCACTGCTGATCCTCTATTCATTATACATCATATTCTCTCCCTAATTGGCTCTTAGGGCCAGTAATCTGCAAAGTTGTTCATCCCAGGTGTGTTATGGAAAGCAAGGTAGAACAGAGATAGGTAGAACAGAGATAGGTAGAACAGAGATAGGTAGAACTGCATCTCAAGAACTTCAGGGGAGTACTGTAGAAGTTTGGGCCCCTAAAATAGTGCCCTGAGTCCCATATCCTGTACTCCCAATAATTAGAATGATAGTTAAAGGTTAAGACCCAATTTGGTATTATATCGATAGAGAGTGGGGAAGGAGCAGATAATATAATATCAAACCTGTTAATATAAATTTAAGGTATCCATATTTGCCTCATGACTCAGGAGCTCAACTTGCATTTTAATGTTAGACATGCATCTATTCATATCAACAATCCACTTTCATTTTCAATGAGTTACGGTATGTTAGCAGCACACCTTCATACCGTATGAACAGTTTTGTCTCACTGGTTTTCTTTGTGAGCATCACTTGTTTCAGGGGATAATGTATTTACAATATTCTACACATTTAATTAAGCATGTACTGATATAGTGTTCATTTAATTCTAAAACTGCAGATTTATTCTATTGAAGTTACAATTGAGGACAGTGTTTGCACAGATCTTGAATTAAAAACAAGAATTAAACATAACAACACAGTACAGCAAATAAGGAAATATCTGTTACAATGCTACTAATTTGCTATTTCCATAAGTTAATGGAGCAGTTGCTGTTCCTTGTGTCATTGTCTCTCCTCCAGTTTTAAATCACTGATGCAAATGTATGTCTTACAATTAAATATGCCCCAAAACAGTCATTGTCTCGCAACATTGAAAGGGCATATTGGCTAATGGAAAGCAACAGTTCAGGGAAAGAAATTCTATGTAGATTAAATATGATATCAAAAAGTTAATAGTAACTTATAAATCATAACCTCAGGTACTGTGATCGTATTGCATAGAATGGCAATAAAATTTACCTTCATTTTGTCAAGATGGTGATTCAGATAGATAAATTCCCAATGTGCTTTGTAAATCTGTTTGAATAAAAAAAAGAGAGAGAGAGAGAGAGAGAGAGAGAGAGGAGAGAGAGAGAGAGAGAAAGAGAGAGAGACGAAAAGCGCCCAGAGTATAGAAGTTTTAATAAAAAATGATGGGGGCGGCGGGGGAACAAGTGAACTTACAAGAGTGAGCTTTAAATCAGCATATGACCAAAAAAAAATCGATAAAGTCCCACGGGACGATACGCGTTGGTGCATGGGCTGTGTTCCTGTCCCTGTGTACTCATGGAATAAATTACCCTCAGTTTTAGTCCTGGAGTTGTGCCCTTTATTTTTTCTATAGGATTCTTTCCTGTAGATTCTCTTACCAGCAGTGCTCCTTTGCTCTCATCGATTTTGTTATATACCTTACCAGGATTGCATGCAGCGGAACTATCCTACAGATGATTTCTGGACTTCAATGTACCCCCGTGGTCAGGTAATGTGCAATAGCCCTTATATTCTTACCTTGGACCTTATATGGGGAAGTGTGTTTATTAAGTGGGGTGTGCGGTGGGACCACATCTGCGGCAGTCTGGCTGACTGACCGCTAGGTCCTTTATTTTTGCCCCCCCTTAATTCCTTATTACATACATATTACATACATGATGTTATGGATTTATGATAAGTTCCCATCTACCTTTATGTCTACAGTTTTTTTGTGAGTCTAAACACTTATATTGAGCGTCAGTCTCTACATTAATATGTAACTGGCCGAAATGCCCACTTACCGGAGCCTAGATGGTAATAAGCAGTGGATAATCAGAGAGTATCCCCTCTCATACACTGCTGGCACAGCTCCTGCACGTCTCTCCAGCGTCTGCCACGTGTAGCTGTATGCCGTCAGTGGAGTGAGCGTCCGTCCACGCTGTCACAGAGGCAGGGGAAGCAGTCTGAATGCCCTGCCTCCATCCTCCATGGTTTGGACATGCGCAGAAGCGCCCGGCATCATGGGCTACTCTCTGATTATCCACTGCTTATTACCATCTAGGCTCCGGTAAGCGGGCATTTCGGCCAGTTACAGGATATTGTTGGGACCTATAACATTGTCATATTTGTCATATGTTTTTATGATATATTAAATGTTTTTTATTTAGTCATCTGTGTGGTTCAGCAACATTGTTAGTCATTGTTTGTTTGTCTTGAGTGTTTACAGTATTATACTATGTTTTTAATTTCTTATATTTCATGTTTGATCACCGTCTGCTGAGATCATCATTGAATCTGCCATTCGCCATCTGGTTGTATATTCACTCTCCTATATTTATATATTATTTGTTAGCGCCATTGACACCATTACAGTTCCATTGCTATTATCTGACTAGGGGGCAGAGGTGTATCTAGGCTGCTTTTTATATTATTATATTATATATATTTTCCTTTTTTTGTATTTTATAATATACAGTATATAATAATTTCTTTATTAGCGCTACCTATTGTGTTTTAACATCACAACATGTGACTGTGATATTTCATGAATCTATGCATAGAACTAATAAACAAGGATTATATTATATAAATACGATGATATAACCCACTGCATCCAAATATCTGAACTCATATAAATGTGTGTTATAATAATGTGGTACAAAATCATGTAATGATATAAAGCTCAAATAATAAAAATAAATATAATAAGAAATGTTGTCTAAGATCTAAAAGATCTAAAAATCCCTATTATTTCAATTACAGTTTATAGATTCACTTCCATGTGCACTTAATTATTACACTTTATAACTTTTCACATACACCTTTATTGGCACTGCTATTTTTTCTTGTTGTTTTATTTATTTGTATATATATATATATATATATATATATATATATATATATATATATATATATATATATATATATATATATATATATATATATATATATATATATATATATATATATATATATATATATATATATGTAGCCTAGCCTCTGACCGCTACTTCTTTTCCTGGGACCTACCTGTGTAAGACATGTTAGGTGCTGGCAGTGGATGGGATAATTCCTTCTTAAAGGCTCTGTGTGCTTTTGCAGCCTTGGATTCATTAGATATATCCAAGGGTGGACCTTAGCAACAGCCAGAGAGTGCCAGCCTGAGGGGTGTGTACTGATTGGACCACACACTGGATGAGAGGGCCTATCAGTATCCAGATCTGGTTTGTTATGAGTCAGAGTTACAGTCAAACCCCAGGCTATAAATACTGGCACTTTCCGAAAGTGGGGTCTCTCTCTCTCTTTCCTCCCCCTGTGGATTGAGCACCATCTACCCTCCATCTCACTAGGGGATGTGAGGAGGAGTCCAGAAGGTCTGGTTTGGGCTTCAAGCCTTAACCAGAGTGCCTTCAATAGGGAAAGCTGGGAGAAGAATGCACCTGCTTTGTACATCTGTTCTGATTGCAATAAATACCATGGAACCATCACCAGTGTGTTTCAATGGCTTGCTTCTGAAAGAAAGGTGTCAGTATGGGCCATCCTGCTGCTATCCAGAGGATCCATGCTGACAGGAGGCGCTGCATCAACAACTAAGGTAACTAGTGAACCTATTCTGTTCTCCCCACAACACCGCAGAGCACTCAGCCCTCCTGCCAAACAGTTACAGCACATCACCTACATGGAGTAGCAGAAAAGCAGATTAACCCAATATCTCACTTGGGGGGGGGATAAAGGGCTACATATATATATATATATATATATATATATATATATATATATATATATATATATATATATATAATGTGCTATCTCATATGAGCTATTTAAATATCCGTTTTAAATAGCTCATAGGAAATAGGCAATCAGAACACCTGACAAAGTGAACCGGATGAAACGCGTTGATTTGCTGTTTGCTGATCAACTGTGTGAGATACAACCTGAATAGACACCCCACCATGGAGACAAATCAACAGGAAGTGACATGGACGTGTCACTGGGGAATACAGATTGTATATCTGAAAATGCTGTTTATTACTGTGAAAAGTGTGTGTACACTTTGATGAGTTTGATGAGTTTTAAGACATAAAGTACATAAAGTACCTTTTAATTCAGCACCATGTGTACTATTGCCTTTTTCTTTCCCTTCCATTTCTGCAATTGACCTGGAGGGATAATATCTGCATCTTAAGAAAAGTTGAAACCAACTGAAAAATTGTCATGGTGGGTCTTGTCTATATATATTTATAGAGAATGTGAGTGTGGATCTCTCAGCTTTACCCACACAAACATTGTTGCAAACAATATTATACCATTGCATGGTCTCTATTCCTTTTGTTGTTGGTTTCTGCGCTCCCCAAGTTTCTGAAGATTAACCATACAATGAAGGTTTTAAACATATACCCAGCTAAAGTTGGAAAGGTACTTGCGACCATGCAAATGAGTCCGCTATTGCAACCAAGGTCTCAACCCTAAATATGGAACACATCAAAAAGCAATGGCCCCCATTCAACAAATTCTGGAATGTTACTGGGCTTTGCAGCATTCACAAAGAATACATGAAGGCAGAGGGTGCTAAGAATCCCAGGAGTTTAAAAAAAATGCTGTTATTCAAACCTCAACCTGGCTACCTACAACTGCCAGACTTTCTCCAGTAGTAGGCATTAGTTATTTTTAGTAGGCAGTATTGAAGTACGAGGTCTCCAAAGCTAAACCCATTCATTTCTGGTCCGGGACCCCCAGCCTCCCAAGTAGCACTGCAAGAACTGGAAGACAAACATTAGAAGAATATATGAAGACCTTATTGATCTCAAAAGTGGAAACCAATTCTATTACAGAGCTACAGATAATGGAAGAATTAGTGGATTCTGCTTCATCATTAACAAGAGATGGAGAAACAACATGGTGGATTATGAAATCTCATCAGAAAGAGAAGCTAGAATTGTCATTCAGTTCACAAAGCGATACAAGCTTCAAATAATCCAAGTGAATGCTCCAACACAAAGTTACACAGACAATGAAGTGGAAGGCTTCTACCATTAAATCAACCAACTTAAAACAAAGAACATTTTCCCCTCAAGATAATTATGGGAGATTTCAATGCAAAGATTGGTGCCCATCTGAAGGTCGAAACATCAGTTGGTAAGTACTTTATGGTTACGGTAATAGGAATGAATGTTTCAACAGATTTCTAGAATTTGCAGTATGTGACAACTTATACATCCTGAATGCATTCTTCAAGAAGAATCCAAATAGAAAATGGACTTGGAATGGACCCAATGAGTCAAGAATGAAAGTGACTATATCTTAACTAACAAGAAACATGCGATTGGAGAATGCACAGTACATAACTGTTTTGACACAACGAGTTAAATCCAATAGGCTCACTGCAGATTACATCTGAGTGCAAAGTTGGAAAGCAGAAAACTGACTAAAGAGAAGACAAAAACAATCAATATAAATAAGCTCAAGAATAACAGCAGAAAACATCAACTACTGCAGAACTGACAAATCGCTTCAGCTTGATAAAAATCCATGGGACATATTACAGTATGAAGATTGTAGGTGGAAACACAGGAAAAAATGAAGGAATAACAAGCTTTCATAGTATGATTAGCAATTAACAGTATAAAAATATATCATAAAGTACAGAATGAGACAAAACAATGAATGAGAAGGCGAATGAATGAGAAGGCGACAAGAAATTAAGCAATTCAAAGATGTAAGAATAAGAATTGAATATGCAGAGCTGGGCAAGACAATCTGCAAATGTATAACTGAAGAAGTAAGAGAGTTTAACTGTGATATGGTGTAGAAGACTACTTAGGATTACAAAAGTTTAAAAAGAAAACAACGCAGCGACTTATGGTTGAGAGAAAGAAAATCACTGCACTCAAACAACATGTTGGACCAACAATTAAAGTCTGCACACATAACAAAAAGAGTTAAGAACTTTTACATCGAATTGAATGTGAATACAGATACAGATCTGACGTTATTCACTTTTGCAGTGAGCGCTACTTGGAGGGGATGAAGCACAGCCTAAGAACAGCCACCTCATGGCCAAGTGCTGTCATGGTACAGAGAACAGTGCATTTTCATGAAGGAATTATTGTAACAGGACTCCCTGCTTCTGATTGGGACTCCCACTGCATTAATCCTGAAGGCCCGAACCACTCTGTAAGAGCTGTGCAGAGAGATCAGAGAGAAGCAGTCCCTCTCTATGTGTCTCCCCACGCAGCTCTAACAGCAGATCTCACTATCTTTATTATTTTTAGTAAGCAGTATTGAAGTACGAGGTCTCCAAAGCTAAACCCATTCATTTCAGGTCCGGGGACCCCCTGCCTCCCAAGGTTCAGACCTCGTAGTGTGTGCCACTATTTCCTGTAAATTTCAATCTCCCGGGTCACGGCACACGTGACCGAGACATTTAAACAGCCACAAGATACTGACACCCCCTATGGAGCTCTATATCTCAAGAAGTATGGGGCTCCCAAACCTGAAATTAATGCAGTTCAGCTCCGGAGGCGCCCTACGTCAATATTTAAAGCAAAGCTTCATTACTTTAGTGGCAGTAGCATATCTCCATTTGTTGGCTCCACTGTAAAAAAAATTCAAGGGTTCCCGATGTAACCAGTGCGGTGATTGTGGCCTGTGGTCTGAGACCAGACCACCACAGTGTTATCAAAGACTCTTAAAGGTGAGACCCTCCTACCGGAGTCCACCCAACACAGAGGTGGCGCCATTGCAGATGCTCACACCGCTGGAATAGACGGATCCTCGGCGCTAAGTTGCCTGCTAAGTTGCCTGCTAGGCAGGTACCTCAACAAACAACAAAGTGCACGGTATAGCGCTACTCCCTACACTTTTAGGTGGGCTGGACTTTGGGAAAGGGACATCAGGGTATTGGTGCCTAGCACCCGTTGTACTTTGGGACACTCACTGGTAGTACTGGGCTGGGTGTTCACTATACTGTGTGGTGGTGTTATGTTATATGTGCTGTCAGTAAAAGTTGTTATTATATAGTGTGTGTGTTTACTATTACTATTTGTTCCTGTGAGGGCTCCTCCCACTATGATGGGATCCCTCGCAGGTGGAGGCGCTGCACCGGGATGATAATTATACTACCCCAGGCTCCCTGTGGTGGGGGCTTGGGACCTCCGTGAGCCAACAGGTAACGGCAGCACTGGTAGTCTCTCTATATAGGGGGAAAGAGGGCTACACCTAAATAAAAATTAATTATAATAACTTTTAAAAGATTCCACAGGGGTATCCTTGTCAGTGGCCTTGTGAGCAGCCCCATGTCAAGTGGCCCATTTAAGTGGCAAGCATAGTGGGGTTTAAAAGGAGTTCAAAAGGAGTGAACAAGTGGACAACACCTACTGGCCCTGATTCCTGCATTTGACCTACACTGGAAAGGAGTATATAATCTATCCCAGACTGCATCTCAGCACTAAACTATTGCTGTGATGCTGTCTTTACTTTTTAGATTTGCTGGGTACATGCTGGGTACATGCTGGGTATGTGCTGGGTACATGCTGCAACATTTCAGTGACATTTCTGCAGACAGACTAATGGCCCATCGGATTAACAGCGGGGGTCCCTGGTAGTCCCATTCAAACTGAATGGGACTGCCAGGTACCCCTGCTGTGTTAATTCAGTGTTTATTTTGCACATTTCACTGCACTGTTTATTCAATTTGCACCACAAACAATTGATGGTTCAATACTGCACGGATAATCGTGAAGGATTAGAAAACAACTGTTTGAACTGTTTGCAAAATAAGTTATTTTCTATATCTTAACATTGATTAAATATGTAAAAAAAAAGCATCACTTAATGTTTTCCATTAACCACAAAGTGTAATAAAATCAATCAACATCTCCTTATGAAATTTTATTGCAGGTTATGACATGTAATTAAATCACAGTGCATAGTGTTTTGTCCAAAATAATACTGTAGTGTGGCAAAGTTTTAAAAGCGTGTAGCTGGTGATACTGATTGTATAAAAGTAAAAAAGACAACATTTAAAAAAACCAATATTAGAGATCCATCGAACTTCATCATTATCATTTGACGCTCGATTTCAAAGTTTCGTTTCTGGAAAAAAAAATAATGATGTAAAATCCGGTAATGCGCAAGCGTCAAGTCATGCTCTAGTGCGCATGTGTACAAGCATTGATGAGCTATGGCAGACATACAGTACAATATACCAGGCTGCTCTCCTCGGTGCCTCGTGCCACCCCCCCTGCTTGGCCAAGACATCAAATGATGCGCAGGGTCATGTGACATCACGTTGCCATGGTAATTTGACGCTGGGTTACTATGACGACGCACTGCTGGAAGGGAAGGCACTGTAAGTGTATTATGCAGGCTTCGTGCGATCCCTGGCATTTAATTTAAACGCCTCGGGGGAGAGCACGGGACCTCTATAACTGCTGCGCCCCCCCCAGAAAATCTAGCGCCCCCATGGGGATTAAAGTTACAATAATACTGTATAGTACATTATATTTACCTTCATTTTAAACTTTGCCAAACGAGTGGAGATAAGCTAATGTCAGAGGTGTATTGTGCATACAAGCTAGGGTTACTCATGTAATCAGCATTATAGTTGACAGGTGCCTGCTGAAGCCAGTAATCAGGTGGGGCCAGGTAACAAGGATTGCTGCTCACCAGGTTTTCAGATATGGTCGTCCCGTTATTGCAATAGTATTGGGAAGCCGGTTTGGGTACCTGTAAACAGCAAGTTCGAGAAGTACGTTCAGGTACTCTACGAATCTTAAATGGATAAAACCCAGACTTTCTTCATTTGCTTTCGCCATGAGCAAACATACCGGCAAAAGCTGAGAGCAGAGACCAATATCATCTTGTACAGGTATCTCAAAGAGGAGGGGCTGTGTGAAAAAAATCACTCCTCATTAGTTAATGTTTGCCTTATCGAATAATTCAAGCCACGTTGATTCAGTGAAAATTTGAAGAATTCATATTTTTCAATGATATAGTCTTAAATCTCTGCTATAGTTGCCTTCTTATCTGTTCTAGTATTATTTGCAGAACATATGAGAAATGTGTAACTATACAGGCATACCCCGCTTTAAGTACACTCACTTTAAGTACACTCACGAGTAAGTACATATCGCCCAATAGGCAAACGGCAGCTCACGCATGCGCCTGTCATCACTTCCTGAACAGCAATACCGGCTTCCTACCTGTACCAAAGCTGTGCGCAAGCAGGGAGACTATAGAGCCTGTTACAAATGCGTTATTTACATCAGTTATGCACGTATATATCGATTGCAGTACAGTACATGCATCGATAAGTGGGAAAAGGTAGTGCTTCACTTTAAGTACATTTTCGCTTTACATACATGCTCCGGTCCCATTGCGTACGTTAATGCGGGGTATGCCTGTATTGTGGTTTGGTATAAGGACTTAACGTGATTTGACTTGTCAAGATGTCCATTCAGCAATTGTAGGGATAGCAATGTAGAATAATGGGACAAGCATTGTGTATACTGTGGAGATTTTAATTATGAAATGCCTAAATTTGATAGCGTCTTCAGCGAGCAAGGTCAATTTACAATGGATGACTGTAGTGGCCACTCTTTTTATTTAGTTTTTAAACACCTGCAAATTGACTCCACACAACTCACTGGTTACCCTGTGCAAAGGGATTAACTTTTGCCATCTGGCGGAAACACACAGAACTTCACCCAAACAAATCACAATCACAGTAATCACGGAAAATCAATAACGGTAAACATGAGTGTGATTGACAGCCTTCACGGAAGATTAACGAGTGAATGCCGCATGGAATACAGCAGACTTTACGAAAACGGCACTGAGAAATGATCAAATAATGGCCACAGCATCTGTATTGTGAAGTATGTTGTTCCTAGTTTACCTGAGATAATGATCATCCTTCCTGCCTTGTCTCTTTTTATCTTTTCTGCTGAGAAAGGTGCTGTGGTTCTGAATAGAATCGCTACTCCTGCTTTTTTGTTTTTAGCTGGTGAGTGATATATCTATGGAAATTTTTTATCTCTAAGTCTTGTTGTGTCTTCTATATTTAGGTGAGTTTCTTGTATAATATAGATGTACCCCTGGCTCTTCTTGAAATCTCTAAACATTAATCTTCTTTTCCCTGGTGAATTCAGTCCTTTGATGTTTAGGGAGACTATTTTTAGCTTACTAGTCATTTAGCCATTTATATCTCGATCTATATATGCAGTATCTTGCATAGTGTTAGCCTCATATGGTCTGGTGTGGTGGTAGTGGAAATGTTTGGGTGTGGGTGTTAGAGTTGGTGGAAGGGTTAGGTGAAAAATGGGGGGGAAAAAACTAGGACTTTTAATGTGGTTGTGGATGAAGCCCATATTCATTCTGCCTTTTGACCGTACCTTTTGGGTGATGGTTGTGGTGTGTAGGGTCAGGAAATGTGGGTGGGGTTGACTTTGGTACCTGAAATCCATTGTTTTTCTTGTGCACCTTCTCGTCAATGCTGCTTCATCGTGAGCGTCCCTGTGTAAGGATCCTCCTTAAAATCAAACTCCTAATTTTTTTTTAAAGTATTTAACTTGAACAAAAAAATGCTAGGTGATAACTGGTCTAAATATTGTAGTGCTGACCCTTTTCTCCTATACATCCTTCAGCTTTTCCTCTTGTCGCGAACATGCCCTTAGATTCCCAATCTGAAGGCTGTATTTTAAACAGTTTCTAAGGCAAGCATTTTAACCATTTATAACATTTTAAACATTTATAACATTACAGTATACTAGCATTTCAATATTCTCTAAACAATAGTCTATGCTACTTATCTTGTCTCAAGTCAATTTTAGTCTATGTCTCTAAGATAGTCCTGAGAAAGGGGAATGGCACGCCTTATTTCAAGCTTTGCGGACCTTTTTAGTTCTCCCCGCCTGTACAGAATGCCCTTTCTTCTTTTTGCTTTCTTTCGACGGAGACTCTTCCTCATCGCACTGTGGCAGTCTCCTTCTCAATTGCTCTCGGGTCCAGGTCTTCTGCCGTCTTCTTTGTCTTTGTCCCGTTCTGCTCCATGCTTCCATTCTCAGGAGGGGCTGTGCGTGTTGAAGTTTCCTTGCCATTTCCGGGGTTACTTCTATCCCAAGGGATTTGATGAATTTCGGACCCTCAACTGGTCTACGCATTGTTGCCTGTTTGCAGTTGTGTGTGGCTTGGAGGGAGTAGGGGAATCCCCATCGGTATCTAACTTCAGAACATCTAAGTAGACTTGTAATTTCTCTCAGTCCTCTCCTTTTTGCCAGAGTTATTAGCGCGATGTCCGTGAATATCTGAACGTCGGCTTCTTCGAAGCAGATAGTTTTCAGATTCCTGGTTTTGTGGAGGATTTCTTCTTTCATTGAGAAATAGTGGAGTCTGGTTATGATATCCCTGGGCCCACTTCCTTCATAGTCTCTAGGTCTCAGTGCTCTGTGCACTCTGTCCATCTCTAGCCTTTCTGTTGTTGCTTTGGCAATTATACTCTGGAACAGTCTTTGTAGGTATGGTTTGATATCGCCTGGTCTTACTGACTCTGGGACATTCCTTCTCTGATGTTATTTCGTTTAGACCTGTTCTCCGCATCTTCCCATGCTTCCTGTAGCTCTGCTATTTGTTCCTTCCGCAGCTTGATTTCTGAATCCCCCGGGATCTGGCTCTCTGTGACAATTTCCATGTCTTCTACAAGGCTTAAAAATTGAAAAGCGGCGCCAGATGAGCTACACAATGCCAATGAAATAGAACCAATAAAATAAATACTTATTGTCCTGCAGCGAGAGTCCAAAGAGGTTATTCAAACTCCTCCACCACAAAAACGTGTAAAAGAAAAAAAAATCCTCCTGCGCGTTGTTTTACATCTTCATCTCCAGTGCATATGTGGGAGAGAAACAAGAAAAGACAAACAAAGTGGTTTAATATAAAGTAGGTATGGTGTCACTTAAATGACCAAAGTTTCTAGAAGACTAGAGAACTTAACACTTTCGCCAGTTTGCTTCTTCAGTGATGTAATGTGATAGGGGTAATACAACACATCTATAGCACTTTGCAGTCCGATCTTCATTGCTTGCAGCTGCCAGTTAATTTCTTATTAAACTGTTTGTATATGATTCCAGCACTTTCACTGGTACACCTCAATGCTAGACATGACTGCTATTATGTATACTATGATTGTTGTTGCCAATAGTGCAGCCAAGTAGCAGAGATATGTTGGTTTATATGTGCAGATTATCATGGTTATAAATTAAGTCTTAAAAAACTTATGTTAAGACAGTAATTTCCAGACATTGGAGCAGAGATATTCTACTTAAAAGGGTCTGAACTAACAATGATCTCATTAAACTATAGCTATTAAAGGCAATAAAACCAATAGTTAATATAAAATGGACCAATGATGTCAAGACATAGGGACAAGGAATACTTTTTAAAAAGGTAAAAAAGAAAATGTCTAAATATAAATAATCACTTTAAACACAGATGAAATCCATAATTAGTTGATATAACAGAATTAATAATATCCAAATGTACAGTATAATACAGTAAAATTCTTAAAAGAAGGTGGAGAATAGGTTTCAGAGAAATGCTGCAATCACCATGTCTCTATATTTAACCCCATTGGTGCTAGAGTTTGTAAGCTAAAAATCTAGAAGGACTCCCTTTTTGACAGTTTTTTAATAAAGTCTCCCCCCCCCTCCAGTCATGGGTTACTTGCTCTATCCCTAATCTAGGATTAGAAACCCAGAGTGTGTCCCAACATTATAAATTAAAGCATAACCAGGACATCCTGGATCCTGGTTATGCTTTAATTTATAATGTTGGGACACACTCTGGGTTTCTAATCCTTTCGTAATATTTCTTATGTGTTCTTCTATTCTTGTTTTTAATTTCCGGAAGTTCTCCCCACATATTGCAAATGGCAGCTGCATTCAAGTGCATATACAGAATTATGCCTTTACTGTTAAATGTGATGTTTGATTTGATGACATGGTTTATGGAGGATGTAGTGCATTTGAATTCCTTTATTTTAGTTTCTTGTCTTCTATTATTTTTGCAAGCCTTACAGTTAAGGCATTTCACAAATCCTTTTGAGGTTTGGTTTAACCAGCATGGTTATTTCTTCGTAGTTAGATAACTTGGCACCAATTTCTGCTTAAGATTTGGTGCCCTTGAAAAAATGACATCTGATTTTTTGCCAATGATTTCTTTTAGCCGCTGGTCTTTGGGTGTGGGAGTTTAGGCAATGCTAAGGTTTAGCACCCTTTAGTGCATCTATGCTTTGTGGCAGTTTTATATTTCTTAAATTTACTAAATAATAATTACTAACTTTATTTCATATGTAAGCTCTTCTGGGCAGGGATTTCCTTTCTTATTGTCTGATTTTGCTGCACTTATTGTATAATTATAATTCCCTGTACTGTATTCTTTGTGAAGCGCGGAGTACACTTTTGGCGCTATATAAATAAAGACATACAATATGGTGCTTTTCTCCTTATTGGACAGGAAGTGCTTTACAATTACAGTATAGTATGTGATATGCAACACATAGGGATTTTTATAAACCCATTCCCTGGCCAGATGAGTTTATAATCTATGATTTTAGTGCCTGAGGCACATGAGATAAAGTGACTCATCCAGGTGACAAGGAGCTGACACCAGGAATTGAACCAGGTTCCCCTGATTCAAACGAATTATCTGTGTCTTTACACTTTTGCACTTACCTGTATGCTATGTTATCAATTGTCTGTTAAAAAAACAACGCACAACTCTCATAGTGAAGTAAAGTTTGTAATAAGCACAATTGTGTAAAGGGATCAATATTGCGCATACATCAAGACAATTGTTTAACGCATTTCATGAGACAGACACAAAACTACTTCATCAGGGAAAGGTTTTTTAAAATCTACCAAATACGTTGGATTTTTTATTTCCATATTGGATTTTATTCCTATTGCCATTGTCACCGGCGCTTGCGGCTTACTATGGGTTCCCTGACGTTCACCTGACTACATGTGACGCTTTTCGGTGATGCCATTAGCCATTGCTAAAAACGCTGAGGAAGACTTGCCTGGATGTTATTCTATATTGGACTTTATTTCTATTGCCATACTGTACCACTGGGGCTTGTGGCTTGCGGCTTAAATCTCGGCTCCCTGACATACCGTGTGGTCACTACTTGTGATGCCTCTCCGTGATGTCATTAGCCGCTGCTGAATGCACTGTGGAGGACTGGACTCTTATCCGGTGCGTCGATTCTGTGTTGACGTTACCTGTGCACCGCTTCTAAGAGCAAGGAGCCTCTCCGGTGCTGTTGCTACGTATGCGAGTACTGTGTCCTTTGGATGGTGCAGACAACGCAGCAATTTGGATTGAAGATCTGCTCCACTTACCTCATCTTGCCAAGATACAGCATCTGTAGACATCGATTCCTGCTGTGATAATCCATGACTATGTCACATGAAATGCGTTAAAGAATTGTCTTGATCTACACGCAACATTGATCCCTTAACACAATTGTGCTTAAAACAAACTTTACTTCACTATGAGTGTTGTGCGCTGTTTTGGTTTTTCATTTTTCTATGACCTCTGAGATGATGAGCCATCTCTCTTGAACAGCAGCATATGCGCTATTACTGTTGACATAATGTTGTTGTACAGTATATATAGCATGTTTTCACTAGTGTTTCGTAAATACTGTTTGTGTACCCCTGTTATGTTTAGTGAATTTAACACCATTTCTCTCAAACACGTGTGATTTATTATTTTTTTATTTTCTCACGGGTGGTTCATTTGGTGACCTACAGTATATCCTCATTTTCTCTTTTGTATCGTTTGTCTGTACCTTAAATTGTCTTTATATTTTCCGTATTATGTGAAAGTCTGTGTACATGATTAAAAATAAGAAACTATTAATGGGTGTTTGTCATTCATAAATAAAATATAGTTGATAAGTAATTTTTGACAGATTTTGTTTTTCATGTGAACTTTTTAACTTGCACTATTTATTGGTCCTCATTTAAACAACCACATTTGTACAGATGTAATATATGATAATGTTTATAATATGCAAATATGTTGTATTGCTCGGTCTTTATAAACATAATAATCAGTGTAATTTATTTTAATGGCTACATGATCGGAAGGTTTAATTTGTATTTGATACATTAAGATTTAGTTCAGATGATACAAATGCAGACAGCTTAAAAAATGAAACAAATAATGCCCATTACATTTGCATTAATACCGTACTTCTAAATCTGAATCAATAACTTTGACACAAGAGCTCTTCATAGGACAGATATATTTGATCTAAATTAATGCATGATCAGGATGAAGATTCTCCAAAAATGTGCTTAATTTGTAATAGTTTTATGATAAGTTAACAATAGTTGAAAAACATTTTTATTTGATATCTCGATAAATCAAACCTATTTAACTTGTACAGAGTTACCCTGCTGAACAAGGTACGATTTCTGGCAATGTACAAGGGATTATCAAAGATCTGAGGGACGTTAATTACAGACAGTGGTTATTGAACGCAATAGAAGTTTGAGGAATTCTTTGTGCATGTATTCTTTTTTTACTCAAATAACTTGTAGTAGTACCAACAAAATATTTTTCAATTAAATGAATTTTTCTTTAAGAGCAAACATGTCACAAAATGTGTCAAGGGTTACATTTTTATACTTGGGATGATTTTTGTATACAAATATATACATAGACTGTATATGGAAAAGAAGCACCAGAGAAAACTCCTCATGGTGCAGTATTGCTTTAATTCAAGGTATAAAAACATATAAGATGACAGCTGCAGTGCTACTCACAATTTGAAAAGATAAGTAAGGAGCCTTAATGGCCCATTGGGATTAACACAGTGGGAGTCCCTGCATATGAATGGGACTTTCAATAACAACCTGCACAGGCCAAACAGACGAAGGAGTACATGATTCTTGAGGCCTGCACACAATCAGGCTTGAAGCAGGCCAAGTACTAAGTCTACTCTGGGGCCTAGTACCAGCAGGAAGAGTCGCTGGTACATCAACCACTGGGTTCTTCTGATTCTGCTTCCAATTCTGCTGAGCCTAAACAGTTGTTCATCTGACCTCCATCCTCAGTTCCACAGGAAGGGCATGGTGACGGTGACGAGTGAGATACCCTCATGACCTGGCTGTCACTGGCATCACTCATAAAAAATAAAAAAAAAGAAAGAGAGAGAGAGAGCAAATTAAAATAATATAGAAAAGATTTGAAAAATTTAAAATCGGTCTCTCACACTCTCAAACTCTTTTATAATGATGGATTCATTCACAGGTGGGTATCAGTATTTCTGACGGAGAACTAATCCTTCGTACATTTTTCTTTCAATATGACGACGGATTGGAAATAAACACCTTCCAAGGAATGGATTTACGTTAACCCCACCAGAGAGCCAATTTAAAGCTGCATGACAGCCACATAGGGGGATTTTAACTAATTAACATGCATTGAAGTTGAAACAACCCTTTTGTGGTTTTTACCCCATGGAACGGCTGTTGAAGGGAAAGCCCGTAAAATTTCGAGGAATGGATTGAGACTTGTTCACCCATCTCTAATAATTAGCAGGGATATACTGTTACATAGTTACATAGTTACATAGTAGATGAGGTTGAAAAAACACGTAGGTCCATCAAGTTCAACCAATGCTTAATTTAGACAACAGATACTTTATCCTATATCTATACTTACTTATTGATCCAGAGGAATGCAAACAAAAAACCCCATTAAGGGGAAAAATTAATTCCTTCCTGACTCCAAAAATTGGCAATCGGATTAATCCCTGGATCAACATCCTTCCCATGTATACTTATTTGGTATATCCCTGTATACCTTTCCTTTCTAAAAAGATGTCCAACCTTATTTTGAACAAATCTATTGTATCTGCCATCACAGTCTCCATGGGTAATGAATTCCACATTTTAACTGCCCTTACTGTAAAGAACCCTTTCCTTTGTTGCTGGTGAAATTTCCTTTCCTCCAACCTTAAGGGATGCCCGAGTCCTTTGTACTGCCCGTGGGATGAATAATTATTTTGAAAGCTCCTTGTATTG
The DNA here is from genome assembly GCF_040206685.1 of Ascaphus truei. Lineage (NCBI taxonomy): Eukaryota > Metazoa > Chordata > Amphibia > Anura > Ascaphidae > Ascaphus > Ascaphus truei. Next base: position 524,549,716 of record NC_134483.1, read on the forward strand.
TCCCTGAATATATTTGTATATATTAATCATATTCCCTCTTAGACGGCTCTTTTCTAATGTAAATAAATCTACTTTAGCTAGCCTCTCCTCATAAGTTAGAATGTCCATCCCCTTTATTAATTTGGTGGCTCTTCTCTGCACTCTCTCTAGTTCCATAATGTCTTTTCTTAGGATTGGTGGCCAAAATTGTACTCCATATTCAAGGTGTGGTCTTACTAATGCTTTGTAAAGGGGCATAATTATGTTTACTTCCCTTCCATCCATTGCCCGCTTGATGCAAGATAAGAACTTGTTTGCATTTGCAGCTACTGCATGACATTGGGCACTATTGCTAAGCCTGCTGTCTACAAGCACTCCTAAATCTTTCTCCATCAAGGATTCCCCCAATATATCTCCATTTAATTTGTTTCCCTACTATTGAAGTCAGGCTTACAGGTCTGTAATTTCCCGGTTGTGATCTAGCTCCCTTTTTAAATATAGGCACCACATCTGTTTTACGCCAATCTTGTGGTACTGATGTCTAGGAAGAATTCCGGCGCAACTGCGCATGACATAATCCACGAGATCCCGGATGAAGTCAAAAAACTTTATTGGCACATAACAACACCAGGGCTACACCACGATCTCCCCCTTTATGCTTTTCACCCTCTAGAACAGGGCATCGTCTCGGTACTGAGCCTGTGGAAATGGAGTCCTTGAATATTACATTAATGGTTTTGCTAATACTGAGCTTAACTCCTTGAGAACTCTTGGATGTATGCAATCGGGGCCAGGTGCCTTATTTACTTTAATTTTTTCAAGTCGCTTATGAACTTCTTCCTCAGTTAACCAATTGTTCATTAATATGGAGGTTGTGGCTTCCTCCTGCGGCACTACTATTGAACTTGATTCTTCCCTGGTAAACACAGAGGCAAAGAATTTGTTTAATACCTCAGCTTTCTACTTATCTTCAATAATCTGCCTACACATCTCACACTGTAAGGGTCCTATATTTTCTTTTCTCATTTTTTTGTTATTAAGGTACTTAAAGAACTTTTTAGGGTTGACCTTACTTTCTATTGCAATCCTTTTTTCATTATCCATTTTTGCTAATTTGATTGCCCTTTTGCAATTTTTGTTACATTCCTTATAATTCTGATACGATGTCTCTGTCCCTTCTGACTTAAATAATCTAAATGCCTTCCTTTTCTTGTCCATTTCCTCCCCTACCTGTTTATTTAGCCAAATTGGTTTTGACTTATTTCTTTTATACTTATTACCCAAGGGTATATACTGATAAGTGTGCTTTTCTAACAATATTTTAAAGACTGCCCATTTATCTTCTACATTTTTCTCTGCAAAAACATTATCCCATTGTATTACTACTAGATTAGCCCTCAGTTTATTAAAATCTGCCTTTCTAAAGTTTAAGGTCTTTGTTGAACCCAAGTAATCTGTTTTTTGATCATTTATTTCAAATGAGACCATGTCATGATCACTATTATCCAAATGTTCCAGGACTTGAATATTTGTTATTCCTTCAACATTGTTTGATATGACCAAATCCAGAACTGCCCCTCTCCTGGTTGATTCCTCAATAATTTGGGTCATATAATTGTCTTTAAGCACCCCCAAAAACCTGTTTCCTTTTGTTGTAACGCTAATCTCATTGCCCCAATCTATGTCTGGATAATTAAAATCCCCCATTATGCAAACATGACCCAGTTTTGATGCCTTCTCCATTTGCAAAAGTATTTTAGCTTCCTCAATCTCACAGATATTTGGTGGTTTATAGCATATTCCCACAAACATTTTCTTTATACTTTTACCTTCACTGCTAATTTCTATCCACAACGTCTCTACATTTTCATCATTCCCTTCATAGACATCATCCTTTATAATAGGTTTTAAATCAGGTTTAACATATAAACATACTCCACCTCCCCTTCTATTTGTTCGATCCTTCCGAAAAAGAGAATAACCCTCTAAATAACCTGCCCAGTCATGAGTTTCATCCCACCATGTTTCAGTAATGCCTATGATATCATACTGCTCCCTTGCAGCTATTAATTCAAGCTCCCCCATTTTATCTGTCAGGCTTCTTGCATTAGCAAGCATGCATTTAAGTTTTTTTCAGCCTGTACTATTATCTTATCTGCTCCTTCCTTTCTGCTCCCACTTGGTTTAGTCTTTAGAAGTTTTCTAGTATTATCTTCATTTACTATGGGTGTCTCACAGCTTTTCAAACTTGCACTTGCTCCCATTCTACCTCCATACCACCTTGTATCCTCATCTATTCCATTTAGTTCATTATCTGTTTCATTCCCCTCCCTCCTCCATCCTAGTTTAAAATCTCCTCCAACATTGTTAGCATTCTCCCCACCTAGCACAGAAGATCCCTCTTCATTAAGGTGCAATCCGTCCTTAGAATATAGATGGCACCTCTCAGAATTGAGATTTCATACAATGGACATGGACATCTCTCAATTGGTGTGGAAGCTCACTCTCAAGGAAGAAATATTAATGATGTTTCCGCCCATACAACAGTTCGAGCTGGGCAAACCAGTCTAAAACCTTTCCCTTTATTCCACAAATTGTTTTGACCAAATATGTCACCCCCTTATAGTAAATCTGTCTGTGGATTAGGTACTAAAAAAGCATAGCATATTCCTTCAAATTCATTATTGAATATTATAGGCTAAAGCTGTTAAATTCCGGGCATTATTGAAATCCCTGCTCTCCAATCAGTAATGGCCCAGAATTTTTGACACCCTGACAAGTTTTTCAGCCAATCAGCTTTCAGTTCTCATTCCCAAAGAGTGAGATCCGCTCTTAGACAGGGGAAGTGATTGAACAGGAGGAAGCAGCAAGTCACTGACTCCTCCCCCACCCTGCCTGAAGAGAGCTTGGCACAGGAGGCTTAGGTGAAAGGTTTGTGTGTCTGTTGTGTGTTTTTTGGGTGTAAAGGGGGCCAGCAGAGTGTTTTATTGGTGTGTGTCTTATGTTGGTGGGTGTAGAGGGGGCAGCAGAGTCTGTTTTGTTGGTGTGTCTGCTGTAGGTGTGTTTTGTGGGTGTAGAGGGGTTGCTGCAGTGTGTGTTTTGTGGGGGAAGGTAAGATGCAAGTGTTGTGTTGGTGTGTGTGTCTGCAGTGTGTGGGTTTACAGGGGGCTGCAGTGGGTGTAGGGAGGGGGCTGCTGGTGTGTTTTTGTGGATGTCATCGCAATCAGTGTTTGTGTACTTGGAGTCCCTGGCTTCCCTGTGCTCCGGCTGGCAGCATTTTTGAGTGCTGGCAACCACTACATGAGGGAGAAAAGGACGCGCAGGCATCAGATGCCTCTCTACCTTGCTGCCAACTCGAGATAGGAGTTCGTGGTGATCCTGGGCTGTTTACATCCACCCTGCCAATCTGGGACTCCCCCTACCATCGCAGATGACCACAAGAGATTTCTCTCCCACGACTGGTTCTGTTTTAAATCCTGTAATTTAGCGCTACTTAATTGTTGTGTTGTTCCATTTATATATATATATATATATATATATATATATATATATATATATATATATATATATATATATATATATATTTATTTTTTTAACTAATTAACATGGATTGAAGTTGAAACAACCCTTCTGCGGTTTTTACCCCGTGGCACGGATGTTGAAGGGAAAGCCCGTGAAATTTCGAGGAATGGATTGAGACTTGTTCACCCATAATATATATATATATATATATATATATATATATATATATATATATATATAAATAAATATATATATATATATATATATATGCAAATATAGCTGTATGCTCATCTGCATGTCTTAGGCAGGTCAGCAACCCTGCCTTTCCCCATTATAACCCAGCATACAGCACTTCCACTGCAGCAAGGGATTCTGGGAAATGACATGCAAATGAGCACACAGTGTCACTTTTTGCCTCAATAACCATTTTTAACATGGTTCCCTATAGGCTTAAGCTTGCTGCATGGTCACAGCTTTGAGCACAGCCAGGGTTAAGGTGCATACCCAGAAAACCACCCACAGACAGCTGTTTCGACCTTGATGGGTCTCATCAGTGTGGGGTTGATTTTACTGGGAATGCAAGAGAGGCTATGGGATAGGCTAAACCATAATACTGAGTTAAGTTATGGTGAGTAAAAAAAGTGACAAAAACCCTCCACAGGAAAGCAAATATGCAAATATAGCTGTATGCTCATCTGCATTGCTTCTCGGCCTTTTGGCTAAGATCAAGTGTAGTGTCTGTCCTGTGAAGGATGGCACTAGTTGCATCACTTGGTCTGGTCATGGGCTGAGAAGGCGGATATGTAGCCCGGGCTATTTTATCACGGCACCCCAGGAGTGGTTAACCTGGTGGAGTCAAGTGTTGCCACACGCACTTCGACTTTTGCACGGATAAATTTGCACACCCCTACATTTTCTGCACTGGCACCCCTTATTGCCTTCCGCTGAGGGGTTCGCCTCTATTTTTTTACCCGCCAGGCTTCCGGGTCTGGCGTGCACTTGTGCACATTTTGTTGTTTTGTCTGAGCACTTCCTGCACTGCATTGCACAGCGCACTGGAGCACTCGCACCATGGATTGTGTTTTTTTATTTTTGGGTTATCAGTCACCTAATTTTCTTCGGAGAATGCAAGACTGTGTGCTGGTTGGTGGTCGCCATTCCCTCGGGAGAAGACTGCGGTGGGCGAGTAGGTGTGAGCCGAAAGCCCTAAAGACTTGGACCCTCCTGCGGCGTCTGCTGCACTAGGAGGGAACAGGATGGACATCGGATTCTTCGGATGACGACGTCGGTGTAACATCAGGACTTTTCCTGGCCCTCGTGGCTGAAGAGGACTGACCATGTCATGGACTTGCAGCTCTCCGGAGTCTATAGTCACAAGTTTTGCGCACCTGGTCTCACTTGACCATGAGCACGGTTTTTAGAGGTGAAATCACTTTTTCACCACCCGGGCTACAAAAGAAAAAAAAAAAAAGCTGTCTGTGGGTGGTTTTCTGGGTATGCACCTTAACCCTGGCTGTGCTCAAAGCTGTGACCATGCAGCAAGCTTAAGCCTATAGGGAACCATGTTAAAAATGGTTATTGAGGCAAAAAGTGACACTGTGTGCTCATTTGCATGTCATTTCCCAGAATCCCTTGCTGCAGTGGAAGTGCTGTATGCTGGGTGATAATGGGGAAAGGTGGGGTTGCTGACCTGCCTAAGACATGCAGATGAGCATATAGCTATATTTGCATATTTGCTTTCCTGTGGAGGGTTTTTGTCACTTTTTTTACTCACCATAACTTAACTCAGTATTATGGTTTATATATATATATATATATATATACTTATCCCCTCAACCTCCCTCAAAATAGCATGAGAAGAGACTCCTGACCTCAATTTGGACCATATCAGAAGGTACTGTACCTACTTTTGTAAGCCATAGCTCTAAGAGTGTGGGCTAAACAAGCTGATTGCTACCAGTGCACACTGTCTACTACTAGTATACCATCAAGGGATATCCATTTTGTTGATTGTGTTTGAAGTTCTATCAAGGTTACAAAGTAATAATATGTACAGAGGGCTGTGAGTTACTGAGGTCAGATGAGATTAAATAAAACACAGATTTTCTGACATATATATATATATACACACACACATACACACACATACACAACTTGAGACATTCTGTCTCATTCAAAATGGCAGATTGACCTTTTTAAACCTGATCCATGGACTAAGGGAACCAGCCAATCTGAGGCGGATCCAAATTAGCAGAAAAAACATTTGTCCATCTCTTAAAACATTGAAAGAGCCTGGAATTAAGGACCAAGATTCAAATTAATTAACACACAATCCTCTAGCAAACAATTCATTACAGTATATTTTCAATGGGTTTTTAAAAATAATTAAAATACATAATTGCCAAATGAGATTTAAAATCAGTATTTAAAAGCTCTTGCACAGAAAAAAATATCTTTACAAAAGTAGCTAAGCTATAAAATAATATTTCTGCAAATAAAAAAAAATAAGCCTTATAAATCTTTGGTTAAACCATTTGCTTTATTTATAACAGTTTACAGTTTTATATGGTTTGTTTCCTATACAGAATTTTATAGTCCTGCCCACAATTCTTATTCTATAGAAATACAAATTCATAATTTACTTGACTATGTAAACTCTAATTAATGTTTTATGTCATGGGCATCAAAGATAAAAGTGTCTTCCAATATGAGACAGGGAGGGAAGATTTATGTCAGAAAACAATTGAAATACTATCACTTTTTGTGAGATTCTGACAGACCTACTCTGGGGAATTTTGTTTGAATATGATAATTGTTGACATACAACATTTCATAGCAAATACCAGGCAACATATACTGTATTTTACAACAAATATACCATAGCCAGCGGCAAGAAAATATCATAAATGATATGTAGCCAGGTACCTCTAGGCTACTAATTCTCTGGCCCCTCCAGCAACGTAAGTCCCAGTAAAGAGAGGGCAGTGTTGGGAGTAAATCCTGCAGGGCCTTGTTATGTATAGTATTGTATAGGAGGCAGGCTTACAAGCAACTCCCCTGGGAAGGAGGGGGTTTTCCTCTAGAGGTTAGGGCAAGTCTTTCTGGGAGTGAGTGCTGTGTTCACCTCCCTGCGTGGAGGGGGCACCTGTAGAGCCTTTCCTGGATAGGAGTTAGCCGAGGCCTTACCCTGTTAGGGGGTATGGTATGCTGAGGAGGGGTGCTTAGGGCCTCACATCCCTCGTTACTGCCTTCAGGGGAATGGAGACTGATAATGTTTGCTGTACCAAATAAAGTTCCAGTTATACCATCCTTGGTGTGGTCCTTGAAAAGAGTTGCCTATGAGGACCATACTGGATGCCCAAGGATCCTTATGGGATGGAGGCGCTGCACTGACTACAGAACAACCAGCTGAAAGCTAGACCTGATGACTCCCCACAACATCGCAGAGCCCTCAGGACTTCTGTAACACCAACAGGTATGCACCAGCAACTAGTTAGATAGCTACATGATCTCCCTTGGGGGGGAGAGAGGTGCTACATTTGGAGGCACTGCTGAGATAGCATCAGGACAGGCGTTTCCAGCTGGATAGACAAAAATAGGAATATGGAGCATAGCAAAGATCGTGGGTCACAAAATAGATTTTAAAAATATATATTGTTTTATTGGTCCATATTAAAAAAAATTGCAGCAGGACAAAGGAGGTACCCCTATTTATCCACGTTTGAGGGCCTATGGGTATAGTGTCCATAAGGGCACCTTATGAGATCTTAAGGACCGGCTCCCCGGCCAAAATGGAGCTACAACATGGACCCCTCCTCTCCAAGTACATGCATGTGTTGTGTGTGTAAGAACTCTATCATTACCAAGAAGAGATGCGGGGGTAGTGTCTCAAGGGCTCCACCTGAGGAAACTGTGGCCCGCATCGTGCTATTATAACCAAGAAGTGGTGTGGGGGATAGTGTCTCAGGGCCTTCACCCGAGGAAACTACGGCCTGCAAGTGCTGTTTATTTTTGTGTGAGCGGGTAGGTATCCGAGGGCAGGCGCTTGATCTGCATGAGGCTTGTCCCTCCGTTTTAGGAGCTGCAGACATGCTAATGCATCCCCCGCCAAAGGGAGCCGCGTCATGTTCTTTTCCAATGTAAAATGACGGTTCCCGTCGAAAACGGGAGACCGCCTGGCAACTTGGGAAAAAGTTGCAAGACTCTGTTGCAAATCTCAGGGCTTGGCGTTAAGCAGAATTATCTGGACTTGGCGAGAAAACCAAGTCACACCCTGTTCTCTATAGCCATGCTATTACACTACCCGAGGGAGGAGCTGAAGGCGTGTCTATCTGCTACTGAGCCACGTGTGTGGGGACTTAGCCACAGTCGCACGTGGTAGTATTGCTGAACAGACGCACGCCTACCTGCTCCCTCCCAGATAGCTGTGACGATGGATGAGAAACAAGGCACTCACTTTGCCCTCCCAGGAGGTGTGCTATTACTTCCCCACGATGGGGAGAACTCGCTCCGGTTGGTCTGCCTGTTGTGCAAACGGGTGGGGTCTGCACTGGGATCCGCTTCCTGGTGCTCTAAATGCCATGCACCGTACATCTGCCTGCAGGGCCCTGGAGTGGAGATTTCCAAAACTCTGCTGCCCACTGGGGAAATTCTCATTATGAATGGGTTTCTCCAAAGATTAACGGAGATGGCTGGACAGCCATCCGAGACCTTCAGCCCGATTTCTGGCTACTGCTTCGGCACCTGGCCGTTAAGAAATCCGGTATGGGAGTCCACCATTCACAAAGTATGGTCCCTGGAGTGCTGGCTAGGAGCCCTGGGAATGGACATCAGTGATCTCTCCAGCCCTGTGGAAGAAATCTTACCACTGACGTACCTAAGTCCACAAAGTGTGCGACAGCGTGAGTCCCCTTCTGCCATTCAGTTATTTCCCGCTATAATTCACGCCTTAGAAGAGACAAGCTGGTGCCTGGACAGGCCCGACCGAGCAAGGGCCGTCACACCTTTGGTGCCCTGCTTGCCACAGGAGGAATAATCCACCGCTGGATCACGAGCTTCCGGCAGGACAGCAAGGGTGGGTCCATAGATGAGGTGTCGGACAAGGCCTCCAATGCTCCCGACGGAAATGACTCATTCATCCATCTCGAGCCCCAACTTCTACCAGGGCGTGTCGATCCGGGATGTCGATCATCTCTGTACCAATGTTCCTGAAGGAATGTCTCTGGTTGCAGTGGCCCTAGATCCATTTGTGAGGCCCGAGATCGAGCTATGGCCTATGTGGCTGCTGCCTACACCGACTGCCCAGGCGAGCTGATCAGCATGGAAGAATCTCTGCTAGAGGTACCAGCCGGTACTGCTTCTCTTTTGGATCATGCATCTGCCCCTGCTGTGTTGGTGAGTATCTCTACGGAGAACATTTTCTTGCAGCAGTGCAGGGCATGGATGCAGGGGCAAGACAATTAACGTAGCCCCTTTGCCATCCTGAGCATGTGAGGCCTTGCTAAGCCTCCGGCTGCAGTTGTTCCCGCTCCTGGGCACGGAAAGTTGCAAGCCATAATACGGATGCCCTCTCCGGGTGCCACCCAACTTGCCATCCATACCCCACGGTACGAGACTTTGAAGTGTTGGACTTGCCCCATCGCCCAATTTCGTTCATTCCCACAGTCCTGAACTTAATCCCTGCAGAGCGGATGATGACCTTAGTTACAGGTCCCGGTCCCATCGACCTGTTTCCCCGTTAATGACTGTGGCCACTTCCCGTGCGACTGTTACCACAATTGTGACAGCTAAAATATCTGAAGGGGTGGACACATTACCAGAGTGGAATCAGTTATGTTATAATGTTATTACCATGTTGTGTTTTATTGTATAAAAATGTGGTGGAATGTTATGCCCTCATGCAAGGGAGGATGTAGCCAAGTCCCCATGGCTACTAATTCTCTGGCCCCATTAGCATAGTAAGTCCCAGTAAAGAGTGGACAGTTTTGGGAAGAAATCTTGCAGGGCCTTGTTGTATTGGTGTATTTGCGTTACCTAATAAAGTTCAGGAGTAGCCTGGCATTCAAGGAGGACCTATGACTGATAGGAGGCTGGCATACAAGCCACTCCCTTCGGAAGCAGTGGGGTTTCCCTCTGGAGGTTAGAGTTAGGGTTCTGGGTGTTAGTTCTGTGCTTCCCTCCCTGCTATGAGAACACAAAAGTAAGTCTCTCCTGGACAAGAGTGGGCTTTGCCCTGTTAGGGGGTAAGGTATGCTGAGGAGGGGTGCTCAGGGCCTCAAGCCAGGGGTACTGCCTTCAGGGAATGGAGCCTGTAATGATGTGCTGAGCCTAATAAACCCCAGTTATACCCTCTCTGATGTGATGTCTGGAGTGTGAACAACCACGAAGAGTTGCCCCTGAGGTTCATCCTGGCTGCACCAGAATCCTCCTGGGCTGGAGGCGCTGCACTGACCGATGAACCATCCTTGATAGCCTGTCCCGATGTCTCCCTATACAACCGTGGAGATCTCAGGCCTTCTGTTCTACCTCACAGGTATGCACCAACACCTGAATACACCGGTAGCTACATGATCTCACTTAGGGTGGGGGAAAAGGTGCTACAGATGTAACATAAACTGACTTGTTACATCACTCAATAGTATAGGTAGGTGTCTTGACTTCAATGTCGCTCCTGGATTTGAGTTGTGATGTTAATGTACGGAATCAAACAGTTGATCAATTTACATGTGGATGTGCCTAAAAAAAAAGGAAACACCAGGTGTGCTTGTATTGTCAGTGGGATTGAGCCCCTTTTCTGATGCTTCTGCATAAAAGGAATCAAAGTAGATCACACGCTAATATCAATAAACTAGAAATAACAGTAAGTTTATTAAAGAAAGCAATTAACTTTGTGTGTGGAGTTAGGATTCAGGTGAATACACAAGAGCTTGAAGAGATTGGCTTATATAGTAATAAAATGAAAATACAAATAATGCTAATGTCAATTCCAGAATTATCATTAGTTAACAATTTAAAGAGCCTATTTTACCATATCAATATAGGTACAGAACTATCTTTTATAGTTAACCCTTTCTGTGCTTGTGAGATTACGGCAACAAATTGCATTGCAATATGTTGTATGCCTCTCTAGAAATAAAGGTTTTAAATGTAAACAGTGTAATTTTTGCTTTTACATGCAGCAAACTGGGGTTAATAAACACATTTGACAATTGACTGAATTTATAACTGTCCCTCATACAAGAAAAGCAACCACCCCTGGTCACTATTACACTGTTGCACGGTATGTCAGACTGTTTGTCAGCTGTCATTCAAAATTACAGTACAGAGTATTTGTTAAAATTTGTGTCAGCAGGGGGGCGTGGCTTGGAGCTCAGGCAAGATGGACGTGTAGTGCTTAAGCTCCTGGATAGCAAAACCACAAGCTTTATCCATCACAGGGCATCGTCGCTCTAATTACCAAAAAAGACACAGATTTAGAGTGTAGTAGAGCTGGGGATCACCACAAACTGAGACTTGATCAAATCGGACTATATTTGGGGAAATTACCCACTTATGGGGCCTAGATGGTGTGGCTGCATGTAAACCTACTGTAGGCCGAAGAGACACGAGGCCCTGCAGTATCAAACGGATAAACAGGCACTCAATAAAACCATAAAATCAGGCACTCACACACAGATGCAAAATACAACATATTTGACTTTATCACAGAACAGAAAAGTATAAGAACAGAGCTGAAAAAACGTGAGTTGGATTCTGCCCTCTCCTCTTGAGACCCTGGAGAATACACAGGCGAGCTGACTCGCAGATCTGTCCCCCCAACCCCCCTTTAAACAATTAAATTGGAACCTGGTCTGCCTCCCACTCCTGCCAACCCAAATTAGGAAAATCTCTCTTCCTGGACACCCCTCCTCCCACGGGTCTCGGCTGTAGCAGAGCTGTCAACTGCCAAGCCTGTCTCCCTATTCCCGAGCGCTACACACCCCTGTCACTCGGCGCCATTCCACCTAGGGGGCTCACGGGTGCTGCGAGCTGTACCCACACCTGAGCCTCAGTCCCCCGGGGCCTGATCGCCCTTCCTCACGAGTGCTGCAGCCTGTCCCCCGCCTGAGCATATCTCCCCCTGCGCGCTCTGGAGGAAGAAGTGAGGGAGTAGCCAGCAGACTATCAGCGGGACATGGCACCCAAAATGGCTGCCATTGCTCTGTGAGGGAGAGAGAGCTGAGTACCGGTCATACCTTCCCCCGGCCAGCGGTCCGTCAGAGCGCGCCTTCCTGCTCCGTGGTCCTGCGCTCCCCCCCCCCCCACCTCCTGCCGTCCCTACTGGGGACTGAGACTACCTGTGGGGTCTGCTGGGGTGGCGGAGGGCTCGGGTGCGACTGGAGGCTAATTAACATGGCCGCCATGGCTCTGTAGCTGCACGCAGCCCTTACCTCTCCCGGCCGGCAGAAAATCTGACCAGCGCGCCTTCCTGCTATTCCCCCCGGCCTCCCTGTGCTGCCATCGATCTGCCTGCACTGTTGTGGTGCGGAGGGGGGCTGAGAACAGCTGCTACAGCTGCTACAGCAGGATCGGAGCTGCCTGGATCTCTGCGTTCCAGCCTGCGTGTCGGCGAAATCCAAGATGGCCGCCGCAGGTTGGATTTAAAGGTATATCTCCCCCCAGGCACATAAATAAATAAAAAACACCAAAACACAAAAACTAACCAGCCTGAGTAACACACAAGCATATGCACCACAGAAAAGCTGAAAAACAGGGCTCTGAGTTGTATTCCAACACACTCTCTCCCCAGCCCTAATCTTCACAATAAAAAAAAAAAGAAAAAAATATATATATATACAGCCACTGTGCAGAAAAACCTCCCCTGACGTTGGAGCTCCCCAATGCTTGGCTACCTACGATTAAAAAATAAAGAAATGAAGGCGCATGCGCGAAGGCTAAGGGAATGGATGCGTGAGTGAAGAGCTCCTTCCCCCTCGCCAGACTAGAAGCATTTAAAGTGCACTAAAACTAGCGTGAACACCACAAAACGGGATTAAATCACGATAGGAGCATACAGAGATGCAAGCCAAAACAAAATCGGGCAAAACCAAGGCAGTTCTCACTACCTACTTTAATAAAACTGATCCGGCCCGCACCCACAGAATGGGACCCTCACCACCGCATGTCACTTCTGATTCTGAGGATGATCCGCCTATGGAACAATCAGAACTCCGGTCCACGGAAGCTATGACACGCAGGATCATGAGAGAGTTCTGTGATGAACTAAAATCTCACTTACACTCTGAACTCTCTGATCTTCGCAGAGACATTGCCGGAATTGGCGCCAGAACCGACGAAGTAGAGACGCGGCTAGATTCAACGATCAAAGCGGTCCGCAAAACTGAAAAAGTGACCACAAACTTGCAGGCACAAATAAATGAACTTGCGCTTAAACAAGAAGATGCCGAAAACCGCGATCGGCGCAACAACATCAGGGTGAGAGGAGTCCCTGAGGAGATCGCTGATCCGGAGGAGTTCCTCACAAAATGGCTGACAAGCCTGTTCCCTGACAGGCCTGAAGCGGATCTCCATCTTGACAGATGTCACAGGGCCCTCAGGTCCAAGCCCCAGCCAAACGATCCCCCGAGAGACATCATCGCAAGGCTACACTTTTTTAGAATTAAAGAAGCAGTCTGCCAAATCGCACGCGCAAAGGGATCCGTGGAGTTTGAGGGGATCAAACTCCTGATTTTCCAGGACCTCTCACCGACTACCCTGCTTAAGCGCAAAGCCATTGGCCCGGTCACCAGACTCCTCCGAGACAAGGGGATCAGGTACCGGTGGGTATTCCCCTTCGGTCTCCAGGTCCTAAAGAATGGAGCCGCACACATACTACGCTCCCCTGAAGACCAAGACCGCTGTCTAGTGAAGCTGGGCCTCAAGGAACAAATTACGCACCTGCAAGTCGCAGAAACAGCCTCCCCGGAGCCGGGCTGGAACCGAGTGACTCGCCAACGCAGCAAGTCACGGGATATGGCCCTTAACTGAGGTCCGGCAACAACCAGTTGAGCCTTAAAGCGGCACGACCACTGGACTGCTCGTTTGTCCATCCACGTTGTCCATAAAGTTGGGACCTTCAAAAGTTTGGTTTGAGACGGCGGCCATCTTGCTACCCCCGTGGAAGCGCTCTGCACTCGGAGGCGGCCAGCAGCCATCTTGAAGGGTCCATGCAGCACTGCAGAAGAGGGAGACACAGATGACGGCGGCGCCCCCCACTCCCTTCAGGGGGCACACTAAAGAGTCCCGATATATGCGGTTGACGCATCTGGCGGCCGCTTCTCCCCCCATATCCACGCCCAACTCACCCCTCGGTGTGGACAGCTGATCCTGCGGCGTCATGGAGGCGTCATCACAAAGGACTTCCCGTTAGTCCTGGGGGGAATGTGCACACCCATGGGCATAGTGGCACAGAACACCCAATGTGATGGGGGGGGTGGGTCAGTGTTTATCGGAGGGGGTTGGGTGGGGTGGGGGCGACGGGACACGGGGCATGACCGCCACTATATAGAAAGAGAGTCATGGTTCGCCCCCTCCCCCCCCCTGCCGCCTGTATTATATATATATTGTGCGATACCTGGGGAAGACAAGCAAGGGAGGGACTGTGAGCTAGAGGTGCTAACTAGTGATCTCCACATTATCAATGCCCTTCTTAGCATCGTAAGAGCACTGATCCCACAGCTGAGACCCCCCTAGTATAAATCCCTCCCTATGAGGAACTACTCTCCTGACAGGTAGCTGTCCCCTTAATGCAGACATCCACCATAGCGTCCGCCTGGCTGGTCTCTGGGTTACCTTATCCCCATATAAAAAATAAAATAAAAATAATGGGGAAAAAAAAAAAAAAAAAATTGTTGTTATGCAAAGTTCACGCTAGTTGTATTTTCATCCACAAAAGTCGAGGGGGAGTCTTCTCCCTTCCCTGGCTATCGTCATGAAGCCGACATGGCATGTCCTAGCTTATTATAGGACAAGCCACAAAGTCCTCTGGGAGGAGCATGCCCCAAACTCCAGGGGCAACTGCACAGGCTGTGCAGATAATTGCTGGCAATTTGCCCTCCCAAAGGCAAGAGATCCACAAGAGTCTTTGACCCTTATTGGTTCTCCACTGTTGTTTATGTTACTAATGTTTTTTGTCTCCTTTCCTCCCCCTCCCCTCCCCACCGGAATGCCGCGACATCTGTCCGAAATCAATGACCGCCTCTGCAACACACTCGCTCCAAAGACACTGGATGTACAGGTACCACACCCCACCACTCTGTATAACACACAGATCCCACTTACACTAGCCCTCCAATACATCTTACCATGGGGCTGACTATATTATCTCACAATGTAAAAGGCCTCAATAGCCCAAGCAAGAGAAAGGTAGCTTGTACTGACTATCAAAGAAAGCAGGCGGACATTATCCTAATCCAGGAAACACACTTTAGCTCTAAGAACACTCCAAAATACCTGGACAAACACTTCCGACAATTCTATACCTCCTCGTCTACTACAAAAAAACGAGGAGTAGCCATCATCTTTCACAATAAATGCCCTTTCCATCTAGAGAAAACCCTCAAAGATAAGGAAGGCAGATACCTAATCCTAATAGGCACCCTAAATAATCAACCACTAACATTGGCAACACTGTATGCCCCCAATATCCAAGAGCCACAATTCTTCACGACCTTTTTCAACAAACTACATACAACTGCCAAGGGTCCCATAATTGTAGCAGGAGACTTTAACCTAGCTCTAAATCCCAAGCTCGATAGGTCACATCAAACTCAGCGTTACCCAAAGGCTATCCCAAAGGCCCTACGTAGGGGTCTAGCAAAAAACCAACTGCTAGACATATGGCGGGAACAACACCCCCACGACAGGGATTATACCTTCTTCTCCCACCCGCATTCAACTTATAGCAGAATCGATTACTTCTTTATCTCTAGCAGACTGGTCCCGCAGATCTCCCATACAGGGATCCATGATATTTCATGGTCAGATCATGCGCCTATAGAGCTACGGTGCACCCAGCTAATTCTGGACAGACCTAGAGCAAACTGGAAACTTAATGAAGCCCTATTAAAGAACCCTTTCACCGCTCAATTAGTGGCCAACGAAATAGAGCAATTTTTCCAACTGAACGATGGTTCAGTAGACTCCTATCTATCCCTATGGGAGGCTCATAAAGCCACGCTCAGGGGCACACTTATTAGTATAGCGTCTAGAAAAAAGAGAGAACGTGAATACAAGTTAAATTTACTACAACCTAAATTGAAAACCCTAGAAGACAAACATAAACAATCCAATAACCCCAACCTACTCAAACCAATAAGAGATGCCAAAATAGAAATAAATCTTCTATTAACATCCCAGGCTGATATGTCCCTGAATTGGTCAAAGAGGAAATTTTTCGATAAAGCAAATAAGCCAGATACTATGCTCGCCAACAAACTGAGAGACAGACCCCCTAATTATAGTATACAAGCCATTAAAAGATCCTCGGGCTCTATCTCTGGCAATCCATCTGTAATTGTTGAAGAATTCAAGTCATTCTATGAGAAACTATATAATGGGGATAAAATAGTACATAACCAAAATACCGAACGATCTCGTGAGTCATTTCTCTCGAGTTCAAAACTACCAAAGCTGACGGTTGAGGAGAGAGGGCGACTGAGTCTCGACTTTACCATAGAAGAGCTAGATCTAGTTATAGACAACCTTAAGACCTCGAAGGCCCCGGGTCCAGATGGCTTCTCGGGCCTCTATTATAAAAAATTCAGCAAAATTTTGGCCCCATACCTGCTCAAAATGTTCAACGCGGTTTTGGCAGGACAACCCTTCCCCGAAAACATGCTCCAAGCGTCAATCTCCGTAATTCATAAATCTGGCAAAGACCCATTAGATTGTAAAAGTTATAGACCTATCTCGCTTATCAACACGGACATTAAAATCTATGCTAAATTGATTGCCAATAGATTAAGTCAGATCCTACCTAGACTAATACACCCAGATCAAGTCGGATTCATTAAAGATAGACAAGCGGGAGATAATATCCGTCGAATCGTTGATCTGCTAGAAGTAGCCAAATCGCAAAAAGTAAAAATTATGGTGTTAAGTCTAGATGCAGAAAAGGCCTTCGATAGGATCGACTGGGCATACTTAAAAGCTACACTTGGAGCATTTGGTTTCGAGAATAAATTAATATCAGCTATTATGGCGCTGTACTCTGGTCCGACAGCCAAAGTGATGCACCAAGGCTACCCCTCGGACATATTTAAGATCAAGAGTGGCACGAGACAGGGTTGCCCCCTCTCGCCCTTACTCTTTGCCATGTGCATGGAACCGTTAGCGGCACATGTGAGAGAGAATCCGGATATTTCCGGTCTCAAATTAGATAATCAATCCCACAAAATAGCCCTCTATGCTGACGATGTGCTAATGGTCTTGTCTAAACCACTCACCTCCCTCCCTAACCTCTTCAGCCTATTAGATAAGTTCAACAAAATTTCAGGATTTAAAATAAACCAGTCAAAGTCAGAAGCCCTGAACGTTACCATTCCAAAACCAGAAGAAAAACTGATCTCTTTAAACTTCAACTTTCGCTGGCAACCTAAGGCAATTAAATACTTAGGGGTATTTATTACAAGTGAATATAAATCAATTTATAAAGCAAACTATCCCAAATTAATTAAAGCACTGAAGGAGGATATAAGAAGGTGGGCGAAATTCAATATCTCTTGGATAGGAAAAATATATAGCATAAAAATGAATGTTCTCCCACGCATCTTATACTTATTCCAAACCCTCCCAGTACCGTTAAATTTGAAGGAAATTAGAGATCTACAATCCGCCATTTTTACATTTATTTGGGGAGGCAAAAAACCTAGAATAAATAGTCAGATCCTAATGAAACACCCAACAGAAGGGGGCTTAGCAGTACCTTGCTTAATTTCATACTATCGAGCGGCCCAATTATGTCAACTCTCCCAATGGCAAACAAACCCTGATTTGAAGCGATGGGTCGCATTGGAAAGCAAAGCCTGTTCCCCATTGGAACTAAGCAACCTATTATGGACTCCAAAAATAGCAAGAAAATCCGCTATACTTCAGCCGCTATCCTCAATGACCAACTCATTAGCAATCTGGGATGTTACCAAATTTCGATGCGGACTTACGTCCAAAAAATCCCTGATGACAACCCTATGGGGTAACCCACACTTTGCTCCGGGTATGCCTAGCGCTAACTTTCAAATTTGGAAACAGCATAATATTATGAGATTACAAGATCTGGTGGTGGACAACAAACTCATATCATTTGCACAAATTAGAGAAGAGAAAAATATCCCACAATCAGAATTCTATAGATACCTCCAGATCAGAGCCTTTTACAACAACTCAACCCCATATCCACCATTGACAACTTTCGAAAAGCTCTGTCTGAATGAGACTAATACGAAGGGACTCACATCGCAGATGTATAGAGAAGTGATCGGTTCTGGAATTAAAGTCACCCACAAACTAGGCTACATGCTAAAATGGGAAACAGACTTAGGGGAGACCCTAGATTTAGACGAGTGGACACAAATAGCAACAACAGCTGCTAAGAGCTCGATTTGCACAACATTAAAGGAGAACGCATATAAGGTCCTAATGAGGTGGTACCTCACCCCGCTTAGACTATCCAAATTTGTACACGGTAGTTCTCCGCTCTGTCCTAGACAGTGTGGAGAACCCGCTGATCTGTTACATATGCTGTGGTCCTGCCCCCGGCTGAGTCCACTATGGAAAAAAATCATCAATTGGCTTCAGAGGCTTTTAGGCCTCGACATCCCATTTGACCCCGGGCTCTTCCTTTTGGGAAGAGCACGACAGGGCTTCTCAAAGGCAACTCTTAAACTAATAGCTCATTTTGCTACAGCCGTGCGGTGCGAGATCGCAGCATTATGGAAACAAAGTGAAATTCCTGTTATCCCCAAAATTCGGAACAAAATTTGGTTCATATGCCAGATGGAAAAATTGACAAGTTTAGTCAATGACACTGGCGAAAATTTCCTAAAAGTCTGGACGCCTTGGCTGGCCCAGACAGACATCCCTGGGGTGGAGAGTTCCACCGTTTTGCTTTAATAGTAGCTAGATGCGTTCTCCGGTGATGGAGTAGCCCACCCAGCAGCAACAAATTAAACTAGACATCGGTCTCGGAGGCGATGAGCAGAGTCGCGGCATCCCGTCCTCCCTCCCCCTCCCACCCTCTTCCCCTCCCCCCCCCCACCTAACTTTACTTTATGATTATTTATTATTTAAGATTATGTCAATACTTATAACTATGTTTTGATGACAATGTTTGCGCTCAGCTGTTATACATAAGAGATATGAATAATGCATGTCACAGTACTGGAAATAAAATGTATATATGCTGTATTTTCACAAAAATAAAAAATACAAGTTAAAAATAAAAAAAAAATTTGTGTCAGCATTGCCCTAGTCATGTCAAAATGCAAAAATACTGTATAAGCCTGTCACGGGAGACCAGCACTTTTAACACTATTTACATTCTGAGATGATTCACTAAGCAAAACAAGGAAGTGGAATAAAATTAGGTTTATTCGGGTGAAACCCGCGTACACACAATAGAAATATAAAATACAGATGAAATACACACTTACTGGGGGTGAAACTAGCCTTAAATAGGTGCAGGGTGCCTGCTTCGGAAGGCTTACCCTGACCAGGACCTTGTCCCGAGCATCCTGGTACTCTTTCTAGATAGAATAGCCAACCGTGACGTTCTATTTTGAGAACTTGGTCCCTCACGTCTGACTTAGACTCAGTTGGACAGACTTTCCTAGCTCCAAAAATGAAGCCGGTTGCTCTGCTATTCGCAACAGAGCAACTTTGAAAAGCCCACCTTTGCATCACCGACTCAAGCCACTAGATGGTCTGGTTCTCTGATCGGCAGTCTCCTTACATAGACTCCACTGTTATATGTTTAACATGGAAAGGAGACTTGCGACCAATCAGAGAACAGATCGTACCTCAGCCAGCCAATCAGGATTGGGGATCGTCTGGCTGCTGACGTCAGAGGAAGGGGCGTACCAAGCCATCTCGAAACACCGGACGAGCGGAAAATATGAATCGGCCAATGGGAAACGCGGCTACCAGCAGCATCTTCCCTCAAGCCAACCCATGGTCACACACTGGGCAGGCTCCACCAGGTCTGGCAGACCAAGAGGTGCCACAGCAGGTGCCTTTGTTCTCCGGACCTGGTAATCTGCCTAGCCCCACTCACCAAATGCTTTTCTCACCTTTGGACATTCCGTGTCTGCTTTGAACTCCGATGTCTCTGTAGACATACCGGCGCCTATGTAGATGGCCAGTCTGACCAAATAAACATATACAGCAGGGCCCCGCTCATACAGCAGGTTCCACTCCAGGCCACCGCCTTAAAGCGGAAATCGCCATAAAGAGGGGCCCTACTGTACTGTATTGTACCTTTGAAAATTGAGATGCAGAGCTGTAAACCGACTGTTTCACTGATAAATGGCATCTGACAAGGAGTTGCACAAAAGCGCTAAAACTGTTGCTTAGTGATAGCCGGATACTCAGCTGCTGAACACGTCATGCTTAAAATCGCCGGGAAAACAGAACAAGCGCCGAACCTGATGTATATGGGTATACCTTGGGAAACGCTGTATGAGTGGAACGCCGTAAAGCAGAGCGCTGTAAAGCGGGACCCTACTGTATATATACCGTATAAAACATTAAAACATTGCTTTAATAAATCCTTACATTTGGGGTAACCTTATACTTGTGTAGCCCTTGTACCCCCACCCTAAGTGATATTGGGGGGGTCTGCTTCTTATCTGGCTAGTTTATAGGTGTTGTGCTGTACTTATTGGTAAACAGGAGGGCTGAGTGCTCCACGGTGGTGTGGGTAGAACCAGGAAAGAGGTGCAGATTACATTGATCTTCCTCGGTGCAGCGCCTCTAGACAGTATGGATCCTCTGTTATGAGCAGGGGATGGCCCATACTGACACCTTTGTTCTTCTTTCAGCAGCAAGACAGTGACTCACACTTGTTCTGATACAACTGGCTCTTTAATGCATGCAGATGGTATAAACACAGCATAGAAGTATCCTTTTCTCTCTTCCCATTCTGTCAGTGCCCTGACTCAGGCATAAGGCCCATGTTCCTCTCATCTACTGGTGGGATGGAGGATGATGCTCCTCAAAGAATGACCACCCTGAATTTAGGAGAGTGCCCATATTTATAACCTTAGATTTGTGGCTGTAACCCTGCCCCTTAACAGAGCAGGTTGAATACTGATTGGTTCATCTAAAAGTGAGTGATCACCAATCAGTATCCTTCTCTCAGGCTGACAGTCTCTGGTATTTGCTAGGCCTGTCCTTGGATACCTGAAATGTATCCAAGTCTGCAATACACACATAGAGCCTAAAGAAGGAATTAACCCCTCCACTGCCTGCACCTAACAGGACTTACACTGGAAAGGTCCTGGCAGAGAAGTTGCGGCTGGGAGGCTAGGCTACACTTGTGTGGGAAATGGGTCTGGGATACTTGGACTCGAAAACTAGGATTCTGGGAGAGACATGTGTAACTCACCCCTCATACTACCCGCAAATCATGCCTGCACGCCGTGGAGAATTACAGGGCTATCTGTAACTTTGTCCCCCAAACTCCTGCAAGGAAAACAACCACCTTTCGACCCAAATATCCCATCTCAAAATCCCACTCTCAAAATCCCATGTTCCTTGGAGAAGGGGAACATGTAAAACCACCAAATAGGTCAGGTTTTCCCTATACTTAACATTGGGGCTTGGAATAAAACTTGGTCCATACAACATGGTCCATAGAACTTGCTGGCAGGACACAGATTTCCCATAGGGTTTCATTATACTTCCATTACCCGCCGCGTCTTTATGTATAGGCGCGTACCTGCAAATTATAAACCATTTGCGTATAGACATAACAGTAGTACCGGTACCCCTGGTTAGGGACACGTTACATAGGTACAATACAATTCACAATGGCTAACTCAAGCCGGGGCTACGCTGAACCAGTTGTACAGTACAATATTTTGATTTTGCCAAAACTCGATTTGTTTGATTTTGGTTTCGGATTTTTAACAAATTAAGGGAAAAAAAGAGAAAAAAACAAATATAAAATGTAAAAATGATAGATATCATAAAGCATGAAATAAAATATAACGGAAACATGTTAAATAATTGAAAAAGATGTGGCAAGAAACACCCCAGGTTTTCAACTCCACTACAGAGATGGACATTTGGCTTGGTGTTTTCATTCTAATAAACTTAAGGGTTTTGTATTTGATTTTGTAATTGAAGGATCTGGTAGGTTCTACAGTAATTTCACGCATCCAGTTTTGTCTCTGCTTTTTAGTGTATTTAATGAATGAAAAAATTCATGATTAACCCTGATGAAGTAACACCTGATATGAAATGCGTTGAAACAGATTGTGTGCTATTCTTATTTGAAGTCACTACTTTGAAGATTTCTTCACTTGCATTTCCATGTTCCATATATGCATTTATCCTGCTATCATCACCATAAGCAGTGAGTTCATTTCAAATATACCAGTGGCAGCGTCTGTATCAACAGAGGCGAATCAACCTCCAACCTTACCTGCCTACCTCACTGAGATGCGGGAGGCTTACATGCAGGACCGGGAGCAGTTGTACTACCTATCGGGGCAATCTCCTCCACACCACACTGTGGATTTTGGGCTCAGAGGTCAGGAGCTTACATTAGAGCGGATTTATTCACCCCCACAGGGTCATTTTCTCTGTTTCAACAGGGAAAGAGTGTTTTCCCTACCGGAGCTGAATTCCTCCTGCTGTGCTGTGGGTGTCGGCTAAAGAGACCTGGTGTCTGCATCGTATCCAGTCAAGTACGCTTCATTTACCTTTCCCCCACTTAATGTTGCAACCAGGAGCGGGTGCCTTCCCTACTGGCATCATTTTTGTTCCTGAATCTGGACACTCTCTACTTACCGTGATGACGGTCTCTTACTGTATGTCGTGACCATCACTAACCCCATGACCAACGAGGGGTCCCAGTAGCAGTGTATCATTGACGATTGTTATTCATGTTATTTTATCTCTATTATGTGCATTTTTATTAACATTTTTATTTACATAAATTAATTTCCATTAGCATTTTGTGCTGGTTTCTGTCAATCTATCTTTCTCTGATGTTCTGAGCCATGTCTTCCTAACTAGCTGCATTATCACATGGTTGGAACTTTTATGTATAGGCATTTTCAATCAAATAGTGCTCCCACTACACCTAACCACCTTTGAGATATAATTTCTTATACACTTTAATGTACCTTCCTTTTTAATTTGCATCACGATAGTTTAGAGCACACTCTTTTCTTTTTCTACATCATTAACTTTAACTTAGTTATAATATTTTTTTTTATCTATTATGGTTTTAGGAAGGGATCACCTCAAATGTCTATGTATTTTTTAATTTGTATTATGTTAAACTTGCCCAATTTGGTATTGCTTTTAACAGATGATAAAAAGCTACTGTATACTACATCAGCAATTTTTTGTGTTTCCAATTATTTTTAGAATAAATTACATTTTTAAACATGTATTATATAAAACCAAACAAATCGCCCTTAACATTTTTTTTTTTTACACATTTTAAAATGAAATTGTTTTTATCTACTATGTGCTAGTAAGCTACATACTGTACAAAGAGAAAACCATGGGTAACGAACAGCAGGTTAAAATCACCTAATAAGCAGAAGGTGAAATGTTGACAATTGACCAAGTATTTTCTTAAATTAAATAGATTTAACAGAACTCAGTCAGTATATATTCATCACTTATCACTGGAATAAGTACATTAATGAATCCAAATAGCCCATTAATCAATTTGAACAGGGTACCTGCTTATTTTAAGAATGAGTCATCATTTTAATTTGATTTTTCTAACATATTTTGTTTCCTGCACTTTATAAGACCATATTTAAAAAAAAATAGAAACTAACTAGAAGACACCGTTTTTCATTTTATATCTCTCTTTAAAACTACTGTAGTTTTATAGATTAGTTTTGGGATCTTATTTCCAGGAGGGATTAATATACAAGGTACAGTATTTTTAATGTCCATTATGACTGACAAAGGATAGATAACTTAAACAAACAATCTATTCAACGATTGGGATTGAAAATACTGTAAGAACATGAACAAGAACATGATATAAATGGTACTGCATCTAATATAAATTTCCCTGACATCTCACAAACTCCCTCTCCTCAAAAAAAAAAAGCCACAACAATTTATCAAAGATTTCACGTGAACTATAATGCATATATATTTGCTAAAGATTTTCTGGGTGTTAGAATTATACACCATGTAAATAAACTACTGTATGTGATCTGCGCATATAAGAAGGAAAATGTATTCCAACTTATCGTAATTTTGTTTTATTGGAACCATATGGCAGTGGGCACCATACTCAATTTTTAGCTTACGTACAGTGGCGACCAACTTTATTCTAACTCGGCTAGCTCCGCGAATTTCAGATTATCCCGGTTATCTGCGGTTTTGTGTCGTTTTCTCCCGGGGTGTATTGCGTTATTTTCGCGGCTGTGATTTAAGCATTTTATTCCCGCTGGCTGCAATACTGCAATGCCGTGTAAAAACTCATGGGGGCGTTTGCGAGCTGTTGTCTTTGAAGCCGAGAAATTCATAAATTGTAATGCAGTATATACTGTATATATACTGTATAACAACAACCCCTTTAACCCCTAACATACACATACAGTACTGTATATGCACATCAATGATACTATAGGCCGTCCCCTGGCGAGATGTGTTTGCAGCAGGGTTTGTCGAGCACTGTATATATATATATATATATATATATATATATATATATATATATATATATATATATATATATATATACTGTATAACAACAACCCCTATAACCCATAACATACAGTACTGTACACAAACAGTACTGTATATGCACATCAATTTTACTGTAGGCCGTCCCCTGGCGAGATGTGTTTGCAGCAGAGAGAGATCCGC
Organism: Ascaphus truei; assembly: GCF_040206685.1. Lineage (NCBI taxonomy): Eukaryota > Metazoa > Chordata > Amphibia > Anura > Ascaphidae > Ascaphus > Ascaphus truei. The sequence goes on from NC_134483.1 coordinate 524,574,322, forward strand.
TGCTCTCTCTGCGCAAACATCGGCACATTAAAAATTATTTAAAATACATTTTTATTCATAGTGTAGATGTGCAGGGGGTCTCCGGAGCTGAACCGCATTGGTTTCAGGTCCAGGGACCCCCTGCTTCCCGAGATACAGGCCCCTTTATGAGGTGCCGGTATCCCTCTGCATTTAAAGTCCCGATCACTTGACCGCGGCATGTAAACAAAGCAGATGGATACCGGCACCCCATAAAGGGGCCTGTATCTCGGGAAGCAGGGTGTCCCCGAACCTAAAACCACAGCGGTTCAGCTCCGGAGACCCTCTGCACATCTACAGTATGAATAAAACACATATATAAATAAACACTCATTCCTTACCTTTGCGGCTATGTGCTACGGTAACGAAGCAGCATGACTGTATTTTTAATAATATTGTACAGTGAGCAGGGGGTTCACTGAGCCACAAATCAAAGCTCAAGGGACACCCTGCTCCTGCACAATATTATTAAAAATACAGAAATGCTGCTTCATTACCATAGCTGATAGCCGCTAAGGCAATGAAGGGGTTAACCCACCGTGCCCGCTTTATTGTGGGTAGCGGGGGTGGGTGAAGGGGGTATTTGGCCCTTGGTGTGAGTTTAGGACTTGCGGGGGGGTTGCGGGTGCACTTAACCCCTTCACGGCCGTAGCAGTTAATATCGCTACGGTCATGAAGGGGTTAACCCCACCCGCTACCCCCCGCAAGCCCTAAACAACCATCGTTGGGGCTAATACCTCCTTCACACCCCCCCGCTACCCACAATAAAAAAAATTCACACACAGCATCCGTCCAAAAAAAATTAAATAAATCTAAATAAATAAATAAATACATGAATATAAATAAATACATTTAAAATAAATTTTTATTTATAGTGTAGATGTGCAGGGGGTCTCCAGAGCTGAACCGTGTTGGCTTCAGGTCTGGGGACCCCCTGCTCCCCGAGATACAGGCCCCTTTATGAGGTGCCGGTATCCCTCTGAATTTAAAGGTCCCGATCACGTGACCGCGGCATGTAAACCAAGCAGAGGCATACCGGCACCCCATAAAGGGGCCTGTATCTCGGGAAGCAGGGGATCCCCAGACCTAAAACTACAGCGGTTCAGCTCCGGAGACCCACTGCACATCTACACTATGAATAAAAATGTATTTTAAATTTATTTATTTATATTCATGTATTTATTTATTTATTTAGATTTATTTATTAATTGTGCTGCTGCTGTGTGTCAATTTTTTTTATTGTGGGTAGTGGGGGTGGGTGAAGGGGGTATTAGCCCCAACGGTGGTTGTTTAGGGCTTTCGGGGGGTAGCGGGTGCACTTAACCCCTTCATGACCGTTGCGGTATTAACTGCTAATGTCGTGAAGGGGTTAAGTGCACCCGCAACACCCCCGCAAGTCCTAAACTCACACCAAGGGCAAAATACCCCCTTCACCCACCCCCGCTACCCACAATAAAAAAAATTCACGCACAGCAGCCCCACAATTAATAAATAAATCTAAATAAATAAATAAATACATGAATATAAATAAATATATATATATATATATAAATAGATAGATAGATAGATAGATAGATAGATAGATAGATAGATAGATAGATAGATAGATAGATAGATAGATAGATAGATAGATAGATAGATAGATAGATAGATAGAAATAGATAGATAGATAGATAGATAGATAGATAGATAGATAGATAGATAGATAGATAGATAGATAGATAGATAGATAGATAGATAGATAGATAGATAGATAGATAGATAGATAGATAGATAGATAGATAGATAGATAGTATATACACACATGATGAACCAATATACAAATAAATGTAGAAGGGTTGTCAAAATCATACTGTACTACAAATAACACTTCTCCATACAGACACACTACATTACAATGAATTTCCTTTAATAATCCTAACTGATCTTACAATCTAAATCATCAAATGCCAATGAAAAACCTCACATTCCAATCAATACATTGCATTTACATTGTATAAATGATGCATAAAATCTATGCACCAAATACATTCTGCAAATGAATGTGAACAATATCATTGCAAGCCAAATACAAACACAGTACCTCCAAAAAAATCAACTATTTTAACCAATCAAGTAAACAAAAATCAATTAGCAATCATTATTTACATCCCTAAACAATTGACAGTCCATCCCGAACAATGAAACAATTAACTAATTCACGCCTGGAGCAGAACAATTTAGCATGTGAAAAAATATAAGTACCAACCAGAATACAAACTTTAAAACCAAGGCTATTGCACACAATACAATATCAACAATTACATCTATATAAGTTTAAAATACTTTAAACACACAATAAAGCATAGCAGCATAGACAAATTATTTTAAAACACATCAAATCAAGCTTTTAAAACAACATCATTTCTTACCCTGTATGTATATATCTTTCTAGACATATATACATACATACAGTTGCAAGAAATGATACACCACAAAAAAAAAATACACATGTTAAAAAAGCTTTTAAAAAAATTAACAATAAAATAAAATACATTTCTTTAGTTCACTTACCATTACTTGGCCCCACCGACTCCCGTTGCGCACCTTACTCACGCCCTGGTCTTCTTTCTTCTCCGGAGGTCCTTCCTCCTCGGCGTCTGGCTTCAAAATGAGACGACATAGGCTTTTAAAGGCCTATGACGTCACATTTTCGTCATATGGTTCACACGGCCCTGATTGGGCCGTGAAAACCATGTGTTTTGGCCGATAAAAATAAAAATGATGACGTCACATAAAGGCAATGAAAGCACAGCCAATCAGAATGGCTTTGCTTCAATTGCCTTTAAGATGACGTCATTAAAAGAAACATGGCCGGCCTCACATGGTATGGTAGCCAATCAGAGCGTGGGAACTCCATCATTAGTCTGATTGGCTCTAGTATACCAAGTGACAGAGGCTTGGGGGGAGAAAGGATGTGACGTCATTGAAAGCCTGTCACAGGGTACTCCGGAGAAGAAAGAAGACCAGGGCGTGGCCGTAGATGGAAAGAAGACCCCGCCCTGCCCAGAAGAAGATAGAAGAAAGAAGAATACAGATGAAGATGAAGATGGATTACAATTAGAAGACCCGTGGATTGATTTGGATTTTTAGTGTAATGTTTATTTTTTTGTATGGTTTATTATTTTATGGGTTCCTGTGCCTGGTGGATTGGTTCGTGAGTAAGGTGCGCAACGGGAGTCGGTGGGGCCAAGTAATGGTAAGTGAACTAAATAAATGTATTTTATTTAACTTGTTAATTTTTTTAAAAGCTTTTTTAACATGTGTATTTTTTTTTTGTGGAATATCATTTCTTGCAAATGTATGTATGTATGTATATATGCCTAGAGAGATATATACATAGAGGGTATACATACATAAAAGCTTTCTTTCATGTGTTTTAAAATAATTTGTCTATGCTGCTATGCTTTATTGAGTGTTTAAAGTATTTTAAAATTAGATCGATGTAATTGTTGATATTGTATTGTGTGCTTGTGTTCAGGGTTAGCCTTGGTTTTAAAGTTTGTATTCTGGTTGGTAATTATATTTTTTCACATGCAAAATTGTTCTGCTCCAGGCGTGAATTAGTTCATTGTTTCATTGTTCGGGATGGACTGTCAATTGTTTAGGGATGTAAATAATGATTGCTAATTGATTTTTGTTTACTTGATTGGTTAAAATAGTTGACTTGTTTGGAGGTACTGTGTTTGTATTTGGCTTGCAATGATATTGTTCACATTCATTTGCAGAATGTATATGGTGCATAGATTTTATGCATCATTTATACAATGTAAATGCAATGTATTGATTGGAATGTGAGGTTTTTCATTGGCATTTGATGATTTAGATTGTAAGATCAGTTAGGATTATTAAAGGAAATTCATTGTAATGTAGTGTGTCTGTATGGAGAAGTGTTATTTGTAGTACAGTATGGTTCTGATAACCCTTCTACATTTATTGGTATATTGGTTCATCATGTGTGTGTATATACTGTATATATATATATATATATATATATATATATATATATATATATATATATATATATATATATATATATATATATATACTGCTGCGGCCAAGTTTATTCGAGCATTTGCCCGTTCTTGGCCGCAGCAGTAGCCTGGCGCGCGCCCGAGAGTGACGGGCGCGCGCCGAAGCAGCGGAAGAGCGCCCTCCGATCGGGGCGCTCTCCCTACCGCTGCCGGGTCCGCCGGGTCCCCCGGAACCCCCTGCCGCTGTCCCGCGATCGCGGGACACCAGGGCTCCCTCGGGGAGCCCCTGGACGCGCGTGCAGGGGGCGCACGCTCCCGAAGACGCGTGACCGCACGTCTATGACGCGCGGCACGCCGAGGGGCGGCCACTAGCAAGCCGGGAAATCTCCCGGCTTGCGGTACCGGCCACACTCGAATAAAGTGTGTCGGTACTGTATATATATATATATTGTTGCATGATGAAGCATATATATATATATATATATATATATATAGTTGCATGATGAAGCCACTGTACAAATTCATGGGTGAAGGGTGGGTATCGGGCCAGTGTGGCTTAACCCCTTAATTACCTTTGCGGTTATTATCCGATAAGGTGTTTAAGGGGTTAATTGATATCTGAATGTAATTGCAATGTATGGCTTTGTTTTGGCAATGTATTTTGTGGACAAGACAAGAATGTTGCTGGCGACGGAGACTTCTTCTTGATGAGGTCAGTAGCACTTTATTATTTATTTGAATATGCTAGTTAATGTTTTTAATAATGGGCAATTTATCTATTATCCATATCTGCAGATACCGGCACCTCATAAAGGGGGCTGTATCTCGGGGAGCAGGGGGTCCCCGAACTTGAAACCAACGCGGTTCAGCTCCGGACACCCCCTGCACATTTACACTATGAATAAAAATGTATTTTAAATTAATTTATTTATATTCATGTATTTATTTATTTATTTAGATTTATTTATTTATTTTTTTGGGCGGCTGCTGTGTGTGAATTTTTTTTATTGTGTGTAGCGGGGGTGGGTGAAGGGGGTATTAGCCCCAACGATGGTTGTTTAGGGCTTGCGGGGGGTAGCGGGAGGTGTTAACCCCTTCATGACCATAGCGGTATTAACTGCTACGGCCGTGAAGGGGTTAAGTGCACCCGCAACCCTCCTGCAAGTCCTAAACTCACACCAAGGGCCAAATACCCCCTTCACCCACCCCAACAATAAAGCGGGCACGGTGGGTTAACCCCTTCATTGCCTTAGCGGCTATCAGCCATGGTAATGAAGCAGCATTTCTGTATTTTTAATAATATTGTGCAGGAGCAGGGTGTCCCTTGAGCTTTGATTTGTGGCTCAGGGAACCCCCTGCTCACTGTACAATATTATTAAAAATACAGTCATGTGCTTCGTTACCGTAGCACATAGCCGCAAAGGTAAGGAATGAGTGTTTATTTATATATGTGTTTTATTCATACTGTAGATGTGCAGGGGTCTCCGGAGCTGAACCGCTGTGGTTTTAGGTCCGGGGACCCCCTGCATCCCGAGATAAGGCCCCTTTATGGGGTGCCGGTATCCCTCTGCTTGGTTTACATGCCGCGGTCACTTGATCGGAACATTTAAATGCAGAGGGATACCGGCACCTCATAAAGGGGGCTGTATCACGGGAAGCAGGGGGTCCCCGGACCTGAACCCAACATGGTTCGGCTCCGGAGACCCCCTGCACATCAACACTATGAATAAAAATGTTTTTTAAATAATTTTTAATGTGCCGATGTTTGCGCAGAGAGAGCAGCGGTTCTCTCTCTGCTGCAAACACATCTCGCCCCTGCCGGCCTATAGTATCATTGATGTGCATATACAGTACTGTATGTGTACAGTACTGTATGTTAGGGGTTATAGGGGTTGTTGTTTATGTACAGTATATATATATATATATATATATAAATATATATATATATATATATATATATATATATATATATATATATATATATATACTGCATTACAATTCATGAATTTATGCCATCTGGCGGACACGCGAAGCATTGCAGCCTAGTAAATCCTGAACCATTATCAATTAACACATCAACCGCGCGTCAGCCGGGCATGACCCCTGGCTGGGAACGCGGCATGCTCCGGGTGAACAGCGTCGCATTCCAGGGACAAGCCAGGGACAAACCGGTGATTTGTTAGAATAAAGTGTGCCGCAACAGTAGGATGGGAAATTAAATTCTGCAGGTAGTGCTATAAAGGCCCCCCTTCCAGGTAATCTTTGGTTTCTCCCATTTCTGAAAAATACAACTGATATATATATTGTGACAACGGCCTACTCCGGGGCTCCGCCGTCTGTCCGGGACTGTTAGAACACGGTCTTTTAGGGTAGGTTAAATGACGAGGCATAACGTGCTGTTCCTTTAAACAGGCTATTGCCTGGTTTATTCAGTCCCAGGCACTGAGACTGCCACACGGAATTCAAAATAATACATAAGCAAACAAAACCCCTGCTCGTCTGAGCAATAACTTAACTAAGGTTTTCCCTGACTGGGTTGGACTGGCTTATCCAGTTCCAACAACAAAAATAAGGAGCTTTGAAGTTTTAGACAAAAGGAACAGAATGATTTAACCTGTTTGGTGAGAGGCGTTTCCCTCTCTGCTTCCAGCAGCCTTCCTGCCTCCAGGCTCTTGGGGAGAGGAAGAGGAACCAGGAAACCAGCCTTACATACTTGATTTCCATCTAGCAGGAGAGGTGACAGAAATCAGGCAGCAGACAAACATATATATATAATATATATATAATATATATATATATATATATATATATATATAAAAAACACAGAAAAAACAGGCGCACTCATAGCGTAAAATAGTATAACAATAAAGTTTATGGAATGAAGGATTTAAAAATACACACTCACAAACATAGCTGATTATAAAGCATTTTTGAGTAAAAACTCAGCCCGTCAGACGCATGAACCTGGTATGGAGGACTTCGCTGTGATGTCCGTGGTATGTCCTACTGCAGTAGCCCCTCTGTGTCCTTGCAGGGACCGAATTGCACGAGGGACGCTGCCTTCACCTTGCTCCGGCGTCACACAGTATGTTCTCTGATCCAGATCTCGCGAGAATTCGGTGACGTCAACCGGAGAGGATTCACAATGGAACACGGGCTGAACGGCTGGGCGGCTGAGTAAATGCTATCAGCACAGCAAAAGTATGCTGTGGTGCATGAGTGACAATAATAAAGATAAAAACTGGACAATAACCACCACCGCACTCTCTACGCGTTTCATCTCGAGCGAGACTTCATCAGGAGAAAATGGTATAGGTATTGGACGTAGTAATATAGTACGTTAGACCAATCAGAGCATAGAAGACAGCTAATTACTAATAGGATACATGTGATCAGTATAAGGGTGAAATTAACCCCTATGTATACCAAAATATATATAAAATAAGCTAATAAAATGAAACAAAATGACCAGGCATATCAATGCATGCAATTACATACACTTTAACAAATGAAATAAAAAGTGAAATGCATATAAGTAATGAAAAAGATTATATAGTATAATAGAATATCATTGGCAGATAACTTCCATATTATAGTATTATATGAATAACAGATGCTAGTGAAGGGTAGCAAATAACCTAAATATATAGGAAAATATGAATTTCCACTAGATGTATAAGGAGACAATGTTGGTTGAGATTCAGAGGGATCAAGGTGCAAAAAATGCAAAAAATAAAGAAAATGAACAAAGGAAAAAAAGGAGGGAGGAGGGGGGGAAGGGGGGGGGAAGGGGGCAAAAAAAAGGGGGGGGGAAGGGGAGGGGGGGGGGAGGAAAGGAGGGCTATGTTTGTGAGTGTGTATTTTTATATCCTTCATTCCATAAACTTTATTGTTATACTATTTAACGCTATGAGTGCGCCTGTTTTTTCTGTGTTTTTATAGGTATCTTCAAGGAAGTGGTGTTCCCTTCATTCGGGCTGCAGAGACTCTTTTGGATAGCAATTGGAGTATTTTTTAGGATTTGAATTATTTTTTATATATTCATTTTTCTGGACATTTTCCTTTTTTCTTTTGTATGTTTTTATTGTTTTATTGTTAGTTATATATTTTGTATTTGTTCCACTGTGCACAGTATAGGTTTTACATATATCTTTTAGAGGTTATATATATAGTGGTTCAGGTTGGCGCCAATTTTTTCTTTTGTTGTGATATATATATATATATATATAAATAATACACTGAACATGTACTGTATCTGACGTATACATTCTAATATTGTTAAGAACTTGTTAGATACAGGTATGTGGACATGCTTTATAATATATATATATATATATATATATATATATATATATATATATATATATATATATATATATATATATATATATATATATTATGTAGAGGGTAACTACAGTATGGGCCCACTGACATATGGTTCCAAGAAAAGAAGATTACAGTAAATTGGAATAAATGTTCTCTTTTGCTGTTCCCCATGGCAGTGGGCCTCACCAAAGCTTGCGTCAGTTGAGGCCTGAATGTCCAGTCTATAATATTTAATAAATGTATTAAATGATTACCATACGACCTTGCAGATTTGGGCAGGTGATGCTTGTGCCTCAAAATGCCCATGATATGGCTATGGCCCTTGTTGAATGAGCCTTTAGACATAATGGTGGACTATCCTCTTTCTGTTAATAGACTCTTAATATGCATGAACTTATCCATTGGGATATTGTCACCTTTGATGCTGCTTGCCCAATCCTCAGACCCTCCTGGGACAGCCTATTTGTTTTTCTGAGACTCTTTATTCGGTTGAGATGTTTTTTTATATATCTCACCACATTGACATTGTTTAAAGGGCATGATCGCCCTTTACAATTCCCCTGATCTGTTAATGAGGAGAGACATCAGGAGCAAGAGCGCTATCCTAAGCTCCGACCTGTCATTTTGACCCATGTGAATAATTCTGAGGCTGAAGTGAGGGAGTCCATGAAGGTGGCAGTACAGATGTAGAAGGGAAAGGTACATCCGGAGCAACAGCAACCAGCCCAATGACGTCACAGTCCAAAATTGAACATCAAAGCTTTATTGGAGACACACAGTGGCCATTTTGTACTATAAATTGTGTTGTACTATTAGACTATGATCAACATGTATCACTAAACCCAAATATAAACAGAAAAAGTATGAACTAAAAGAAAGGAAAAAGAGAGATGAATCGGAGAGGGGGGGGGGGGAGAAAGGGGAGAGGGAGAGAAGGAAAGGGGATGGGAAAGAGGGACAACAGCTGTATATATATATGTAAGTCTCCGCTCACGCGCGTATGCGCAGGCACACACACTCACCGGCGCTCGGCGCTTAGATAAACACATTTTTTAAACTTCCTAGCGCGCTCAGCTTCCCCTGCAGCATCCCCCGCCCCCCCCCCCTGCGAGCGCTTGCGAAAATTTAAAGGACACCCGGAGAGCTCTCCAAGCATGAGTGCGCTCAGCGCCAGCGGGGACAAAGCCTTATACAAGACAAAATGTCCAGATCCATAGAACAACTTTAAGCTCAGGTACCAGTGCTCACACACCGGCAGCAAGATATAGAAAACAGAGAGAGGTGAAGCAATGCAAACAAGCATAAGGGGAATCCCAGAGTCTGTGCTAGAGCCGAGTTGTTCATTTAAAAATGGCTGATTTCTATGCTTCCGGACCGCGAGGAGGCTGCCTTTAGACTAGATAGGTGCGAAAGAGCACTCCGTCCGCGCCCAGGCCTGGGCAACCAGCCAAGAGATGTCATAGTAAGATTTCACTATTTGAAAATAACAGAAGCCCTTTACGCTGCAGCAACAGGAACCAGGGGATCTCTCCTTTGAAAACATACCACTACTGGTCTTCCAACATCTCTCTTTCACCACGTTGTCAAGAAGGAGGGCCCTTCAGCCCATTACGAGGGTACTGAGAGCTAGAGTAATAAGGTACTGTGAATATAATTACTGTGTGGTGCTGCGAGAGGGGAAGACTCACACCATGAAAGAGTTGGGGGAGGGGCCGGCATTTCTGCGGCGCCTGGGGCTGACAGAAGAGGTCGCCGCAGAGCCAGAGAAAACCACGAGGCACTCCAGTCCTGTATGTTTGACAGTGGCTAATCAAGAACCCAGACGAGAAGTTCAAGGATCCAAAATAGCAAGAATCAAAGGCAAGCTTTGTGTGCAGAGGGAGTTTGTGACTTTTGGGGCTGGGAACTAATCCTATTGGGTCTTGCTCTGAGACAGAGAACCTGTGACTTTATTCAAAATGCCCTTAGGCTCCCAGGCTGACATTGAAGGGGATACATGTTTGGCTTTATACTTGAGACTGGTGGTTCTCAATTCAGAAAGGGCTTCTGGAGTCCTGCCCTGGCTCCCTCCGAGACAGCGGTAACTGGCAGGCAGTTGGGCACCGGGTGGGTTCAGAGCCCAGCTCTTATCTCCGAAGATACAGGTCAAGCTGGGTGGGGGCAGGGGGGAACCTCAGCCTGGGGGCACGAGGACATGGGAAATAATCCCAGAGGGCCTGTGCTGGCCTGGGGGTCTGGAGCAACACTGAACTGGCCATGCCCCTCCCGCCCCTCGGTAATATGTTTGGTTGTGAGGGAGGAAGCCGGATCCGTACAGCAAGTATAACAGGAACCTTCAACTGCATTCCAGAGACTGTTATATTTATATAATCAGCTCTCGAATTCCAAGGGATGTTCAACAAGGAACTCACTGATTTTAACTTTAATTTTAATTTTAAATGTGATGCTTGGGGGAGAGCTGGAGGGAGATGAAGGAGAGAGTGTCAGTTTAACCATGGGTATTAAAACTGCAGCGGGTACCATTTTCCCTTAAGTTAGGGGAGCTGTAAAAATTGTGCCACAGGCATCTCTTTCAGTTTTTCTTCCCTTTGCCATTTTAATTTTTTTGCTGCTCATATTTCATCTTGCAATGCCTCATTAGCTATTCCAACGTTTTAACTTAACATCTGCCAGCCTTGTTGGAGTGTGCTGCATTGCATCCTTACAATGACACCCAACTTGATGTCTGCTCTATCACAGCTCTAGTTAATAAAAAATATGACAATCACATTTAGGATCCCTGTTTCCTATGGTTAAGCTTGTGAAGCAGAGTTATCACACAGTGGGCTGTGGTGGAGTAGTCTACTAAAGTAGATATGATTATTTGAGAAGTTTTTCCCCTACACATTATTCTCATCCATTCTCGTCCTCTCCCGACATGTCTTCTCTTATTTATATCAGATATAATGAAGGGGAGTTACAGTATGAGAGTACAGGTCAATTCAGGTCCCAGGCAGGTTCTTGAGTTCCCCAGCCCAAGTCAGAAAGGTTAATTGTTTATTGGTTAATGTTATATAGTCCTATAGTTCTATTGTTATGATATGTCATATGATGTTATTTAAAAGTTAATAGCAAATTGTAAAATACAATGTGTCCCTGAAGCGGCTGAGCTTGGCCCCGTTGGTTTTGGTTCACCGTGATGTGCTTCCAGCTGGTCGGCATGTTTAGTCATGCGCGTCCAGCTATCTACCTTGGTCCCCCTCCCCCTCTCCCTAGTTTCCAAGGGACCCTGAGCTTTGGGCCATGCGTGGCAAGGATCCCCCGAAATGCTCTTTTTTTTTGCCCCTTCATTCCTCCCCTCCCTCCCTCCAAGTCCTTGAGCAACATGAAATCCTTATCACAGTCCTGTGTTCCATGAGTTCGTATGGTTTACTGGTCCTGGTCCCCGCATCCCCCAAGACGGGCCCTGACGTAATCCACATCCCATTCGAATGTCAGTAATTGTGATATCCCATAATGTTAAGGGTTTAAATAATACTTGCAAAAGATGAATGGCCATGTCTGAATACAAGCGACCCAAAGCCAATGTTTTGCCCCTACAGGAGACTCACTTTAGGTCAAATAGGACCCCGACCTACCTAGACAAGCAATTCAGACAGGTCTTCCATGCCACAATAAAAAAAAATTTGGGTCTCAATCCTTCTTAGAAATAACGTGCCAATTAAAGTTACTAGTATGAAAGCTGACACCGAGGGGAGATTCCTAATCTTGCTGCTGGGGTCTCTTTTTGGCAGAAACATAGTGACAAACCGCTCACCTAATAATACAATGGTAAAGGACTTGGTGCATAGCAAAACAAATACGTGTATACACTAATACAGATGACCACCAGGGGTCACTAAGGCCCTATAAAGTTGCACTCAAAAAGTCTAAACACCATAGGTAAGGTGTTAATATCGTATTCACTTCTGTTGGGCACCGGGTGGGTTCAGAGTATATGTTGATACATATACCCGAAAGTTGGGTCCAGGAACCACCTATTGATGAACTAATAACAATCAAAAATGAAAATCAAGAAAATAATACAAGTTTATTTAAATCTAAAGAACAACGAAAGATGTGACTAATATTATTTACAATGTGTAATTTAAAATCCCCAGTGGGAGAGACGGCGTAAGGGATATAGATAATATCTATTGGAATAGACATCCTTCTCCAGGAGTGGGGTAAGGAGATCAAACTATGGTAATAATATTGATAGTGATCTAATCAGTCACAAGGTGCTTTTTTGGTATACACAATGTATATGAGATCTCCTGAGTAAAAGGATTGTATAGCGCATATAGTCAGGACCAAAAAGGTATACTGTTGCAACATGCAATTTGTCCTATATTCGTACCTTAGTATAATTACCATAACACATATTTCAATAAACACCATGTACATAGATCTTTTAGGCAGAGAATATGTATAACACTTTTCTGAAAACCAGAAATATTCCATTGCAAAATGCAGTTTATCCTATATTTGCATCTTAGTGTAATCGCCACATCACAGATGTTTATATAGGTCTATTTGTCTCAAAAGTTAAATACCTAGAGATATGTGGTGTGAATGAACCCGTGGCATATATTCAAAGGAATGCATATGCAATACACCAAGAGAGTAAAGTCACATAACGGATACTAAACATAATGTCTAGGTAAGGAGTACCGTGACTAGGGTATATTCTGCATGATATGGTGTGTAATTGCAGTAATATATAGGGATGGCATTTAAAGAAGGGAGAAAATCTCTCTATGTGTAGCGCTATACAACAGTGTCTTCATGGATATCCCCTCATTTCCTGGGTCGGTTTCATCCCCGGCAGTCATGTGGCGGACAATATGAGAAGAATTATAGCTCTTATCGCCTATTCCTCAAAAAATGGGATCCCCTCTATAGTCCTGGGGCTGGACGCCGAGAATGCGTTCGATCACATAGACTGGGTCTATATGCGGGATACTCTCGGGGCATTCAGAATCGAGGATCCCTTCCTGAGGGCAGTAATTGCCTAATATACCACCCTTATGAAAAGGGTATTCTGCCAGGGATTCCCTTCCAACCATATTGAATTAAAAAATGGCACTAGACTGTCCCCTGTCCCCATTCCTGTGTGCGATGTGCATGGAGCCAGTTGTGGCCAACATAAGAAATAACCCAAACATTTTTGGAATTCATGTAAAGGATCAATCTTACAAGATCGCTCTTTTTGCTGATTACATATTTCTTACGGTCTCTAAACTCTTGAAGTCCCTCCCAAATTTGTTCTGTATTTTGTCAAAATTCAACAAAATATTGGGGTTCAATATTAATAACAGCAAATTGGAGGCCCTCAATGTTAACCTACCAAAGGAAGTGGTAAAACTGCTGGCGTAAAACTTCGATTTTAAATGGCAGCCAGTGTCTATTAAGCATTTGGGAATATATATTACAAAGGATTTTAAGTCTCTTTACAGAGAAAACTACCATAGGTTTCTGAAGGTTTTCAGAGAGGAGCTTGGGACATGGTCTAACTACAAAATCTCATGGATAGGCAGAATCCATTGCATTAAAATGAATTTTCTTCCTCATCGGACATTTCTTATTCCGAACTTTACCAATTCCAATTCTAGAAAAGGAGATGTCAGATCTACAATCATTCATTACTAGATTCTCACAATTTTCAACAAAGCGGAAGGTCTGCCCTTCCATACCAAATTTCTTATTGCAAGGCTGCTCAGTTTAGCCAATTAGTCCTTTGGCATTCTAAGTCATCTGCTAGACATTGGGTAGACCTTGAATCCTCTGTGGCCCTCCCGTTGGGGCTCAATAACCTACTTTGGCTCTCGCTAAATAAACAAGTTCAATCTAAAGTATGTCTACCAACAATAGCCCGCTCTTTAAAAATGTGGACATCGCTTAGATTTAGATGCGCATCGTCAGGCCCGAATTCCTTGATGACCCATCTTTTTTGCAATACAAAGTTTGAGCCGGGCTCCTCAAGGAAATGTTTTGCAGAGTAAAAAGACGCAGGGGTTGTTAGGCTCCAGGATCTAGGTCCTGACCTGAAACCTTGGCCCTTTGATTATTATCAAAGAGAAAGGGAAATCCAGAATAAGGAACTATTCCATTACCTACTGAAGGCGAAGGCGTTTTATAATAGAATGGGACTGTAAGAGGACATGTGCAGAGGTATGCAATGGAGACTGTTTTAAGGTGAAATTAAATAAGGCTTTTATTGCGCCCGTTTCTTTAACACAAGAAAATCATCCAAACGTATGAAAATAAGGGGTCAAACAAAGCTTCTGTTCCACTGGGAGTATTTCTAGTTAAAACTATGCAGTCAACAACTCCCTTTAGATTAGCATGTCTCCCAGCCCCAAACATATATATTGATATGTGCAGATATATAAAAAGTCTTAGAAAGGAAAGTCTTATCTGTTTCTTGTAGGGGAAGGCTTCTTTGTTCTTCTGCTGTCCACACTTTTGGGCGATAAGGCAATGTCAGGATCCAGGTTTAGAAGTACTTTCCCCTGTGTCTTGCTGGCAATGTGCAGTCTAGTCACTCTGCAGCTCAAGACACCTGTTCCTATGGTCAATTTGTGAGACTCAGGAACAATCTCACTTCCTGTCTCAAAGGCAGGCTTTTCTAACAAACCCAATCAGCCAGGTGGTGTTGGTTAATTGACTACCTGCAGTTAACCACCACACTGCTGGATTAGAGGCACATTTCCTGAACAGGGATAATCTCCTTTTACAGCGACCCTCCAAGCCTCTTTCCCGGTTTGAATCCCTGTGTTTGAAAGACACAAGTACACCAGGCCTCATTTCACTCATATGACTCTGTGGTTAACTCACCATTATTAGCCCATCAATACTTAAAGTATATGACTCAATGGGAACATGATCTGGGGGAGGAGTTAGATGAAGAGGATTAGAATGATATACTTATAGCAGTGGCCAAATGCTCAATATCAACAGCCATAAGGGAAAACGCCTATAAACTCTTAATGCATGATATCTGAACCCGTTTAGGCTTTCCAAATTAATACCAGAGTACTCTCGAGTGGCCCACATTCACATGTGGTGAACGTGTCCGGAGGTGTCTTCCCTTTGGAGTCAGGATCTGGAACCTGGATCCAAAGAATTATCCAGCGAGCCCTGGCTTTTTCTTTTAAATAGGCCCTTGAAGGCCCTATCCTGACAGGAGAACAAACTAACTGTTCACATATACACGGGCACTCAGTGTGAGATTGCCGCAGTCTGGAAGCAGGCTGGATTACCAAGCATCCCTAAAATATGAAACAAGGTATGGTTTATTTGCTGTATGGAAACATTGATGAGAATCATGAATGACTCTTGTACGGAGTTCCTAGGGGTGTGGCAACCATGGTTGAGCTTCACTAATATATCAGGACAAAGTGCTCATTCTATATTGCCATAGTTAGGGGAGCTCAGGCTAATTTCTAAATGAATATTTAAATGTGATGTTGACTCAGAATTAAATGTTTTGTCAGGACTGTATCCTACTCCCCCAAACCCCACATCCCCTCCCCCTCAGTTTTACTTTCTGTACACCCTCCCTCCCTCTTTCAGTTGTACCCTTTCCATTCAATAAAATTTGAGTAAAAAAAAAAGACATGCGGAGGAGATATCACAATCAAAGGAATGATGAGAGGGTACAGAGGCAGCCATAGCTATTAACTAGTTATTAAAATAATTACCCACCCGGCTTGTACTATCGATCTATTGGTATGTTTGAATATCAAAAGGTGGTTTTTCCCCCCCTCTTAACTGTGTGCTGCTAATTGACCAACTTGAACAAGCTGATTTATTGGGGCGTGGGGAGGGACATGTGACTGCTTTAGTTGTATAAAACAAATTTCCCCCCTGCATTGGCAGGGATTGCATTGGCATCTTAAGAGTGATGCATTTAAAGTGATCATTTTAAAGGACAATATATAATTAGACTATAGTTTGACTGGAGGTGACTGGTGACTGCATCTTTCTGCAAACTCTTTTACTCAAGGCAACAAACGGTGAGCTTATATGACCACACTATGAGCCCATGCTTGTTAACCTGCATATTTTAAACCCCCACCACTTTACAACTTATTTCACTGAAGCCTCTCCCAAAACTGACTGCACAAAAATACCTCCCACACCCACTCAGTCCACTGAAACCCTGAATTGACTCCAGCATTGCAATGCAGCAAAACATTTGACAAGGAACAGGCACACCCCTGCTGTTTAGTCTGCACACACTCACTTTGCTCACAACAGCTCCATGCAGAACTGCCTACCTCTGGCATAATGAGCCTGCTATGTATCTTAACTTTTTTCTTTCTCCTGGCCTCATGGAGATGTTACTCCCTCTATATACAAACTCCTCCCTCTTGGCCCACACCCAATATCACCATACACCCTGGACTACTCAAAAGCCTTGCACTATCTACTGAATGTTGGTGGAGTACTCAAAAAACCAGCACACCAACCACTGCTCACTCTAATGGCAAACACCACTGTCACAGTGGCTAGTGATAGGTTATAATAATACACACCAAGACCTATGCCAAACTACGGGTACTTTAAAGGAACAAATCCTGCCTAAGTCTCCTGGTCAGAAAGCGTATCGCACAGCAGATGCTAATGCCAATTATTGACTTTGGAGATATAGTACATGGCTCGGAACCTCAAACCCACTGTAGCAAACTTGACACCCTCTACAATTCAATTTGTCGTTTTGTTCTCCAATGCAACTACAGTGGCGGCCGGCTTAAAACTAATGCTGCTTCCGCCGCAGTTTAAAAACAGCTGCGGGCGGCGCGCGGCTATCTTCGGCCGTTTTCGTCCGGTTTTCCCGCGCCTCGGGCGCTTTCAATAGTAAGCACCATTAGCGCTTATCTATTGAAGCGGCTGCCGCGCGGGAAACTCCGTTTTAACCGGAGAGAAGCCCCGCGGTAATCCCGCTATACACCCGGCTCGCTTTAGAATAAAGCTGGCCGGGACAGTACAACACACATCACAGCGAAATGCTCAAAGAACTAGATTGGTCATCACTAGAGTCTAGACGCAAAGTTCACCTTTCCTGTCTTGCCTTTAAATTCTTTATGGGCAAGCTACCCATCTATCTGAACAAGCTCCTCACCCATACCACATGCAGCTCTTATCATCTGAGATCAGACTCCAAAAGACTGTTCATGGTCCCAAGGCTCAACAAAGTATCCGGACGTTCCTCCTTCTCTTACCGTGCACCCCAAAACTGGAACAACCTACCAGAGACTCTCACATCCACCACCAGTTTAAGTTCTTTCAAATCTAAGGCTGTCTCACATTTTAATCTGGTTTGTAACTGTTTCATACGCCAATAGTATATATTTTCTTTAACTGTGCATGCAATGTCTTGTATACTGTATAATGTATACCCTGTTCATTTATGTAACTGTATTTGTAACCATGTATTATTTGTCTTAACTCTGTGCCCAGGACATACTTGAAAACGAGAGGTAACTCTCAATGTATTACTTCCTGGAAAAATATTTTATAAATAAATAAATAATAGCTATTAACTAGGACTTGAAACAACCCTGCAAATGTGCAGTGGCCCTTACGATGGCCAAACGTGGCAATGCTGTCTGCATGAAAGCAGCTTGCGAGCATGCAATGGGTTATATCATGGCCAAATGTGACCACACTGCCTCAAACACATAGGGGCCTATGCACTAAGCTCTGATAAGCCACTTATCGCCACCTTATCGCCAAAAAAACCCTACTGCGATTCAGTAAGCCTGATAAGTCGGCGATAGGAGACCTTTTCGCCAATTTTTTTTCCCGATAAAAGAAAATCGCCAAACGAGCGGAGATAAGTCACTTATCGCCAAGTTTTCAAACTCGTGCCATTCTAGTAGCCACGATTAGCTTATCGAGGCTAATTGCGGCTCTAGAATAGAGATTTCCTCTCAAAATATTCCCGCCAGTAAAAGTTGGCAGGAAGGTTGTGAGAAGCTGCCATTAAGTGGCGAGATGGGACTTAAAAAAAAATGAATTTTCCTGCATCAGATTGATGCCGGAAGTCTCTGAAGATGATACCCATTAATTTCAGCACCAGAGACCCCCAGCAGGAATCCCATGCAATAAAAATGCATTTACAGTAAACTTCATTACCTTAGCGGCTTCATTCACACCCTCTGCCCCAATAAATACCTATTACAATATTTAATAAGCCCCATTACACAACCCACCCACCCCCTGTTTCCCCACATAAAACCATCATTTATTTTTTTATACACAGGCCGGCAGGGGTCCCCAGGTGGTGTCTGGGGGCCACACAGTGGTGTCGGGGTCATCCCCATGGGTGTATGGGGGTCCTCGGGGAGTCCCCTCGGGTGTCCGTGGGCCTCCAGGTGGTCCCTGCGGGTGTCTGGGGGCCCTCGGGTGGTCCCCACGGGTGTATGGGGGCTCTCGGGTGGCTTAGGAAGCCTCACTTTAAGGGATGATGTCACATCTTTTTGAACTAATGTAACCTATCACATGGTACAGCAACCAATGGGATTGTCTTCAATCCAAGTGGCCATAATTCCATGTGATATAGCCATGTGATTTGAAGGATGTGACGTACCTCCCATGGAGATGACGTCACATCCTTAAAAAAAAAAAAGAGACGGGCACATGATACAGCGTCCAATCAGATTGGAGCTGTACCATCTGACCTGAAAATGTGATGTAACAGGCCATATATATGGCCTTGACATTTCATTTTACATCAAGAAGTCGACGAGACAACATGATGTTGTGGATTTAACATGGAGCTATGGATTAACAGATGAAGATAGAAGATTACAGAAAACAAAGAAATAATTACAGATGAAGAAAGAAGAAGGTGATACACGATCAATGAAAGAAGATTTTTGTTACCTGTTCCGGATCTTCAAGGTGAATGGGGTTGGATTGACTATGATGATGGTGTCGCAGTACGAGGGCTTCCTGATAGGCCAGGATTCGGAGGGTCAACTATTCTAAATGTAAGAAAAATATTGAATGTATGTAAAGTTATTTTTACAGGTTTTTTTATTGTATTTCTGTATTTTCATGTTTCTCATTGCCCATTGACTGCTAATGCATTAATCTGTGCCCCATTAGGGTACAGATCAATGCAGTGATAGCCAATGCATTTTTTTGGCAAATGCTTGTTTTCTATTGAGTGTTTTTTTTTCTTATTCTGTTTATTTTTTGTATTAAATTGTTTGTAATGTTGATGGCTTGTTTTAATTTATTTTTCCGATTGTCTAGTGTTTTTAATTCATTATTTCTTGTGTTGACTTCTGCTTTTAATTGATGTGTTGGCTAGGGGTTTCATTAATTCATTTTTTTATTAGGTTGACCATTGACTGCTATAGTGGCTTATCATGCCCATATTATATGGGTATGATGTACCACTATGCCAATCGATTGGTACAGGGTGGCTATAGTGGGTCCGGGGTGGGTGGTTAGGCCTCCAGGGTGGTTAGCGGGGGAGGGCGACAAATTTGTTTACATTTTTAATTTGGGTTTTAATACTAGTATAGATAAGCATGGGGTCTCCGGAGCAGAACCGTGTTGATTTGAGGTCCGGGGAACCACTGCTTCCTAAGATACAGGCCCCGTTATGGGGTGTCAGTATCTTCTATGCATTTAAATTTCCCATGTCACATGACCGTGGGAAACAAATGCATAGGAGATACCGCTCCCCATAACGGGGCCTGTATCTTAGGAAGCAGGGGGTCCCCGGACCTCAAATCAACGCGGTTCTGCTCTGGAGACACCCTGCTGCAATACACGAATATTACATTTTATATTAAAAATGGTTGATCTTTGGCGAGATTTGCGCAGGGACTCACCCTGCTGCAGAAAGAACTCGGTGGGTGAGCCCTTTTCAGACAGGCGATCAGCACGTCACCGGCTAGTTGCCAGTTTAGCAAATGTTACTATCACTGGTATTCTGGGCTTTCTGCATACCGTGATAGAAACGCTGACAAAAATGGCAATTTAAAAAGAAGGGCAATTTTTTTTATCGGCGCTTAGTGCATAGGCCCTTTACTCTGATTATCTCCTATGTCTAGCTAGAAGTAAAATCTATAATACTACTCCCTGTTGATGCATAGAGGCAGCGCAAGCCATTACGTAAACAACCCTACGAATGTGCAGTGTGCCTTATCATGGCCAAACATGGCAATGCTACCTGAACACAGATATTGATCATCTCCTATATTGAATTAGAAGCTAATCTGCATTATTACTCACTATTGATGTGCAGAGTCAGCCATAGCCACTACCTAGGTTCATTACAGCTTTGCACTCAGTGAGATCTGACTAGTGGAGCACTTTTTATTACAACTTAGGTCCTCATTCAGTAACGTTTGATAAAAATTATCTCCAGGGCATTTAAATTGACGTTTTTTTGGGCGTTGCTATCACGGTATTCAGAAAGCCTTGATTACCTGTGATAGCAAAATTCCCAAAACGAGCGATTTGCTGCCAGCGAGAGCATGGAGCCTCTGAAAAGGCCTAACCCGGTGATTCATTTCTGCTGCAGAGAGAGCGGCTCTGAGAGAGCCGCCTCTCACAGCGAAAATGTCGGCCACAAATTATGTTTTTTAATATACATGTGTTTCATAGTGTAGATGTGCAGGGGGTCTCCGGAGCTGAACCGCGTTGGTTTTATGTACGGGGACCCCCTGCTTCCCGAGATACAGGCCAAATTCCTCCTTCACCCACCCTCGCTAGCCACAGTAAGTTTGGCATGGGTGTTTAACCCCTTCATTGCCTTAGCGGTTAGCCGCTAAGGTAATGACGTTGCTGTAAATGCATTTTTCCTGCATCGGATGCATGCCGTGGGCCTCGGTGCTGGTATTAATGGCTATCAGCTCCAGAGACCCCCGGCATCAATCCGAGGCCCGACATATCACAGCTCATCGAGGCATCTCCCCACCAATTTACCTACATTTTAAGGTGAATTGGATTTGGGGAGAAGATTGCCTTTTAGGGCTGCAATAGGCGACCACATGCGACTCACGGGTACTAGAATCGCGCGAATTTATGATCCTTCCGAAAATGGTCGATAAGTGGCTGATCGCTGCTCAATCGGCGATTTTCTTTGGGTCATAAGATTTTGCAGCGATACAGGCCGTTATCAGCCACTTATCGAGGCTTACTGAATACAAGTAGCCATTTTGGTCGATAAGTGCTTGATAAGTGCCTTATCGACGCTTAAAGAATGAGGCCCTTAATATCATGTATCTACTGTAGTAGGTTACTCTGTCAATACAGAGTTGATTTATTCTATCCACTAGAACTATGCATAGAGCAGATCAGGGGGCTCATTGATCTGAGTGTTCCTATAAATTTGTAGTTCATAGTTATATTTGAGTGTATTTTAATTGAATTACCAATAAAATTGAAGTATTAAATTACCTCACTACTCATCTTAAGTGCATTCCTCTATGGGATCTTTTCTTTCCTTGTTGTCGTTATTACTTTTATCCCAGTTTAGCACTGCTCCCATATTGTTCTATCTATGCTAGCTGAGTGAGGGTTCCCCTTCCTCCCTTTCCATAGTTCGTATGAAAATGGATATTCTTGCATGGAAATTCACTTTTCAAAGTTTATGGAACAGGTCCCATTGACACAAAGTGATGCAGTCACAATAAAACAATTTACACCTGTTTATGGAGTAATGCTAGAATATGCAATTAAGATAGCTTAATTGAATTACTTTACCTTCGTGTTTACAAAAGGTTGGAAAAACATCATAGAGTTTAACGTTGCTAAAAAAAAAAGTTAATTAATAAAGAAAGTATTAGTGAGTTAAAGAATTATCAATATTTAACAAAACATTATTAGTCAATTAAAAATAATATTGGTTTGAATTGAAATTTCTATCTTTAATAATTTTGGTGATGTGTGCTGCAACCGTTTTGACGTTTGAAGACTTAGAAAAGTAGACACTTTTATCTATATTGCTATAGTATTTATTTTATTTATAAAATATTTTACCAGGAAGTAATACATTGAGAGTTACCTCTCGTTTTCAAGTATGTCCTGGGCACAGAGTAAAACAAATAATACAGGTTACAAGTACAGTTACATAAATGAACAGGGTATACATTATATACAAGACATTGCGTGCACAGTTAAAGAAAATATATATTATGAGCGTATGAAACAGTTACAGACCAGGTTAAAATGTGAGACAGCCTTAGATTTGAAAGAACTTAAACTGGTGGTGGATGTGAGAGTCTCTGGTAGGTTGTTCCAGTTTTGGGGTGCACAGTAGGAGAAGGAGGAACGTCCGGATACTTTGTTGAGCCTTGGGACCATGAATAGTCTTTTGGAGTCTGATCTCAGGTGATAAGTGCTGCAAGTGGTAGGGGTGAGAAGCTTGTTCAACAGTATTCAACATTAGCATTAAATTGTAATTAAATCAGAATTACATTTCGTTGTAGTCTATTTTCTAGATTGCTACATCATCTAAAGAGAAAAGTATTAAATATATAAATTACATTTATCTTTACTTTTTCTATGCAACTTAAATTCAATAGAAGATCCTGATATCATGGGTAGAACACATCACACATAAACTGCTTAAATGCTTTGTGGCTTCTTCATTTGAATACTACATAATGTAATGGAAAGAGAGAAGAGCATTTGAGAAACAGTTTTATACAAGCCCAAATCAAAGATTTTTTTTTTTTTTTTGGTTAAACAGATGTTTTGTGTCAAATGTCACCACTTGATTTTTTGTTCTCCTAAAATCTGGCTCCTTTGATAAGATAAAGACAAAAACATTCATGTTATATAGTAATTATTGTTATATTTGGCCCAAAGTAAGGGACAGCTGGCTATCAAGAAGAGAGATTATACAGTTCATGAATTTAGTTTACCATAAGACAAACTCAGCTGTTTTCTATTATTTTTCAAAAATGAAAGATACTCTGTGTTAAATAAGTACTTACAAAACACATTTTTATTATATGTAGTTAAGAGCAATATAGGTTTAACCCTTATTCCCCCCTGCTCCGGCTAGGTCTTAGGGTGGTGCATACCTGATAGCACCAGGGGGTCCTGAGTTTCCCGCATGATGGTATAGGGGTTGAACAGGACAGGCTTCTGGGGTTGTGCAACAATCTAACTTACTGGTGCAGCACCTCCATCTGGTGCAGCGCCTCCATCTCATGCAGCCTCCAGCTGCATGAGGTGAAGTATCTGCAAAAGATTGATGCTCCCCTCCCAATATACTTCAATCTCAGACAGGAGGTATAGGTAAAATTCAGTGGCTCTTTATTTGATCTTCCTCTATTCAGCAGCACAGATCACACAGCAGGCTGTCTACTTTAGGATGTCCCTGAACCAACTCCCAATCAAGGGCACCGAGAGAGGTTCCAGCTCTTCCCCTATCCTCTGGTAGGATAGGAGGTATGGGTATACCCTCACTCCCCGTGGAAAGGCCTCAAGCCTGCCAGAGCCCTGGCAGCTTGGTCTGGGTAACCTTGGCCTTCTCACGGTAGGGACAGGCTGACTAAATACAAAGCAGCAGTACAATAAGCAGCTCCAACAGGCACCACCCCTGTGTATCTAATTGGACACAGTGCCTGATGACACGGCCTTCACTGACTCACTGTACTGCATGAAGTGGGGAAAACCCATGATTGCTCCTGGCAAACCTGCCCTTACGCAGGTATTACTATCAGGAGGAGTGCAGACCTATAGCCCAAACCACACAGGGCTACATAGGTAAGACAAAAGCTTCTGTTTAAACTAGCAGAATTTAAAATATATTTTAGTGTCTGTTAATTGTGAACAAAAGAGTGTGCTTATTGCAAATTATTATTAGAGCAAATGTGTGTTGAATCTAGAACAGGCATAGATTTTTCCTTTCAAAGGACACAAAACACACAAAATAAATATAGTTATAAATCAGTTGAAATTTGGTTCCATTTTTTTCAGGATTTAGTGCAAATTGTGTTCCATTTTTAATGTTTATGAACTTGCAGATGAGGTTGGTTCAAACATGAAAACTGGGGTCTGATGAAGTTTGGGAGTAGAGATGGACAAATCCGCCCAAATCCATTTCCCAGATTTTCTCGCATTTTCCCTTCAAAGTCCATTACCCGTGTAAAATCAACAGATGGATTTCGTATGGTTTTAATCTGTGCGGATTCATCAAAATCCACCATTGTATGCAATCCGTTGATGGATTTGTTGAACCCAATCTGCAGACTCAGCAATCCGTTGACGTATTATATTGGTAATAATTATAGAAAATCTGCAAAACGCAAATCACTGTTTTTGAGATTGATCCATGGAAATCCATGGACCAAAGGAACTAGACAATCTGCTGCAGATCCAAATTTGTACCAAAATGTGCCCATCACTAGTTGGGGGGAATCACTTTGCTGTGGGGAAAGGCTCTCCTATTTCAGACATGAGAAGACAGATCGATCTAGGGATAGAAAGGGAAAGGTGGAAAGTATGGCAAATTCCAGAGTGCTTCAGAAAAAAGAAACAACAATACTGTAGGTGTGAGTGAAAGGATATATATCTTCACTCCAGCAATCTTATGCTGATTTATAATAAGATAATAGTAGTTTTATGCCAGTTTGAATGGTATAATTATAGACTGAGTTGTTAATTTAACTCCAATTATGGTTAAAACACAGATCCCAAGATGTTTGCCTAAAGATCCGCCGGTACAATCAACCCTGTGATGTAGTGGCGGTCCTAACCGGGTTAGGGGCTGGTGTAACCTGGAGTAGATTGTAGTGTGATAGCATGAATTGTAAAGTTCTTACTCACGATCTTGGCGTGGGAAAATGTCCACAATTCTTTAGGCATCGGTGTGCACGCAGCAATGGAGATTAAGTACACGAGAAAATTCCCACGAAGAGAACGAATAGCCGTGCAAAACCACAGACAGGATGGAGGCTATATAAGTAGAGACATTATCCATGCACTGTTCCTCCAGGACTGGCATGGTGCCCAGGCTCTGTCTGAGAACTCCTTCACTCTCTTGGCTTTGGTATCCAGAGATTCATGCCTCCTTCCAAGACTCTCTCCCCATGCCTTTAAAATCTTATAGAAACATTGAATTTAATGGCAAAAAAGTAACACTTTGTCCACCCAGACTCCCCATTCTCCAATCTGCTGAAGAACCTCAGACACTATTTGAGCTTTGACTTTCTTTTACATTTAAGATAACTGTGTGTCTAACCCAAGCATTTGAATTTCACTACCTTATTAACTCCAATCACCTCATTTGGAAAAATATTCCATGAGAACACTATCGTGTTTGTGAAAAAGTTAATCCTTACTTTTCCTCTTAGCCTATTCAGTTTCAAAGCATGACCTATTGTTCTAGCACTTCTCTTTGTCTGAAACATGCTTACCTTCTGTACTTTATTAAATCCTTTATGTTTTACAATGCTTCAGTTATTTCCCACTGCTTCCTTCTGTACTGTACATATTAAGGTCCTTTTAGTCTTTTCTGATTAGTTTCATGCTGTGGATCATGTACCATTTTAATAGTCTTAATAGCCCTTCTATGCACATCTCCAATTTATTTATATCCTTGTTTGTCAGGGTCACTTTTTTGGCTGTCCCCCTTCAGCACCAACACATCCCTGAATGCCTTGCCGACATTTGAAGTAATTGTGCAATCAGCCAAGATGGCTGGAGTCAGCACTTTATAGTTCTATCCATCATTAATTATATTGGTTACATTTTCCCCTCCCCAAGCATGTTTAGAGGTGGCCATTATGTCTTTATATTGTCTACGGACCAGAGAGCTCAGTTTTTAACTCTGTTTAGTGACTATGTTTGTAATAAATAGAATGCTCTTTGTGGGATGCTTTTTTATTTGATCTATACATATAAAATATACCATTAGAACAAAGTCCACAGCACTCGCTTAGTTGTAGAAAAAAATAATTTATTCCATTAACAACAAAAACAGATTAAATTATCTCTCTAGCTCCTATGGTGTCTCATGGAGAGTGTAAGCAACTGTTTCTCAGCATCCTTGGCCACATTCCTGGTTACTCATGAAGCACAAATCTGGCACCTGTCGCAAATTTAGGAGCAGATAGGACCTCAGTGGCCAGAACAGCAAGGGGCAGGCAAGGAGGCATCAGTTTCATAGGCAAGGGTCCAGGACAGGTGGCAATAATCATAGATGGGGTCACAAGCAGGGGTTCAATGCAGGCAGAAAGAATCATAGATGGGGTCACAAGCAGGGGTCCAGGGCAGTCAGCAAGAATCAGGGTCAGGTTCACAGGCAGTGCTTCGGCAACAGGAAATCCACAGGGACAGGGTAAGGGCAAGAACAGACGGGGACAAGCCTAGTGCGGGCAAGGGCGTTTATTAAAGGACAGGAACAAAACACAGGGACAGGCTCAGGCAGAGGTCAGGTAACACAAATTAAAGGCAAGGAAACAGTAAACTATAAAGACAGGCAGGGACAGAGGACAGGAGCACCAAGAGGAGACAGACAGAGGAAAACTCAGAGCAGACAGAAAACAGCAGCAAACCCAGTGGACAGACAAAGGAACTGTGGCTGGGAGCAGGGTGTCTAGGAAAACCCTGACTGCAACCTTCTGTAGAGTATGGCTGAGCAGAGGGATAGGAGGGTACATCGAGACAAGACATACACAAGATACAAAACAAAAAGGAATATCCACAGGGGTATACATACATACAGGCATACCCCGGTTTAAGGACACTCACTTTAAGTACACTCGCGAGTAAGTACATATCGCTAAATAGGAAAACGGCAGCTTACGCATGCGCCTGTAAGCACGTCCTGAACAGCAATACTGGCTCCCTACCTGTATCGAAGCTGTGCGCAAGCGGGGAAACTATAGAGCCTGTTACAAATGTGTTATTTACATCAGTTATGCACGTATATGAAGATTGCAGTACAGTACATGCATCGATAAGTGGGAAAAAGGTAGTGCTTCACTTTAAGTACATTTTCGCTTTACATACATGCTCCGGTCCCATTGCGTACGTTAATGCGGGGTATGCCTGTATTACATAAGATTTGTGTTCAGTCGAATATAGTATATAGTAATATCAGCTAACAAGGATTCTGGCCCCATATTATATACTCTGTTTTTACTGTTATGTGGGTTATTATTTTTCAGATGTCCACTAAAGCCCAGAAAGTATGTTTACTTTTGTACACCTTGTCTTATGATAAAACATATTGATTGTGTCTCAATGATTAAAGTTTACAGTCTGACTTATAGAATATTAAGTACATACTGTCAGACCCCGTTTGCCTCCCTCTCCCTCTGTATAGCAGGATGTCCCTTCTTTATTAAAGGGAGGATTATCATGGAGCAATAACAACAGATTGACACCTATATAGGTACCGTTAACCCACCCATGCTAGATACCCATTCTTTTACAAGATAAACAACAGTTATGTCTCTCCACCATGTCTTTTCTCCCCACAGTCATAGTCCCAGATATTATCAAATTATAGTAATTAAAGTATCTTGGGAGATATGAAATCCCTCTACTCTTGTCTTATACACGTCATTCATACATATGCTTCAAGAAATCTAGGAAATGCCAACTCATCCATAGCTTCCATATAAGGGCAACTTAAACCAAAAAGTCCAAACCTGAACAGTAGAGGAATCATAGGGTATGCACATTTACTTAGGATACTAGAAAGTCATGTAGAGAGATATAAAGATACTGACTATGTCACCACATAATTTGGCAGAAAATACCCATACATACCCAAATGTTGTTAAATTTACATAATATGATAGAGCGGTTGGTAATTCCCAGTCTGAGGACAGTAAAGGTCTGGGTATGTGGCGGGTGATAATGGTTCCAAACATGAAGTATTGTTGAAACAAGCCAATATACTGTACATAACACACATTCTTGTCTTGCAAACGTACTCAATTTAATAATCACACGTTTCCTAGCTCAGTGGAGGAATGTGCATTGCATTTTTTTTAATGGTTGAAAGAAAAATGTGTGCTCTCTTTGGCCAGTCTTACATCTTTTTTTTACAAAATGTTATCTGGTAATTATTATAATAAGTAACAGAGAAACAGAAATAGAGAGGGAGTTATCCCTAAAACACAGACCAGGTTCAAAGAGCATTGGTCTACCAGTGTAAGCCTGACCCTGACTGACAAGGTGGGATCCAAAATAAAGCTCTCAGGAGTTCAGTTAACATAAAGTCTCATGAGGAGAACCACTGTGATTTTCCGATTGAAATAGAGCAGCTTTAACATCACTTTAACATCACCAAACAACAGCGAACGGCAGAAAACTGCTCACACCCTTTGGCTACCCTTCAGCTGCGCCAAAAGATGTTCGCCTTTGGGGCAATGCAGATGTTCACTGGGGTGGTTGATTTTCAATGCAGCTGTGAACAAAATGTTATTTGTGTCCTCTTGGCTCATTAACATTCCAGAGGGTGGGGTTTACATTCCACAAAGTACAAGCACATGTTAACCCTTAGCATGCTGGTCCTGTGCAGAGGGGAGGAGCTCTTGGGGAGCCCCATCAAGCTGTCCGCCTTTGGGGCAACGCAGATGTGTACTGCTTTTTATATCCATCACTCTTTTCCCTTTTTTTCATCTCTGTTTTTACATATTTGCATATAACACAAATAGGAGTACTTCCACTATCAACACTTGATACACTAATATATTTGAGAAAAAAATCTATGTCTCAATGTATCTGTTTGAATTTTATTAGTGCCCAATCCAGATTTGGATTTCCGTGTGTGGATCTGATATTGGTAAAACATCAGCGGATATGATTTTGACAAGTTTATAAATAAAAAATACACAGAATTTTGTTTTAATTTAAGTAGTATCAAATATGTTTTCAAAATGACCCGATGCGAGAAAAGACAAATTAAGCATCTCTACAGTATGTATGAAATCTTCACGATGCACATTTTATGAAGGTTTGTATTACTTTTAGCACTGACATTTTAATGCACGATATGTTTTTCAATAAAATCTTAGTCTATAGGCCCCATTGTATTGCAGACTTTATGAAACATGTTGAATAGAGTTAGGAAATAAGAAATGGTTTGTTATATTTGTGTTACAGATTTTTATGTAGCATTAAGAGTAAAAAAGTTGGGGTGTAAAGGGATCTGCGTTATTATTTTTTCCTTTTGCTTTTATACTGTTGCAATAAGCTTTCAGACTTAAATCCAAGTTTGCAGAATAAGCCCTTTATTAAGGTTCTGTTCACACTCCATTTTATTGCATTTGATTATTTTGTGAATTGGCTCCTCCTTTTAACCTTTTTGATTTATCAGAGCTACAATTTTGGGACAGATTAATTTATCTTATCTCTGTCACTTTTTATCAGCAGCATTCGGGAAAGAAAGAGTCAGTCTCATCCCCATTCTAGGTTCTGAACGTAGACGTGTGCAAAACTAAAAGATAACAAAAATGAGGTTCCGAGAAATTGATTAATCTTGTACTAACTAATCATTTATTTAATGTTGGTAACACCATTGGTTCAACAAAATGACGAATATCTAAGAGTGTATGGTTTTCAATATATCCATCAGATTTTACCCATGCCCAATTGAACTACTGTACACATCATTGTTTATGAATCAAAAATGAAAGATTCTACAGTAGCATGCAACATTTTCCGTACTTCAATGTGTTGGAAAGACACTGTGAATGTACTGTAGGGGCTGAAAAAACTCCCAACACAGTACATAAAAAAATACATTAAGGTACTAGAGATCATGTTGAATTTCCCATAATGAAGGCAGAATAAATACCCATATGGCCAGGGACCACCAACAGTCTAATAACTCTTGAAAAGGAATTATTATAATTGCACTGAAGAGTATAATTCCCTAACTGTAAAACTTTGCATCCCAATTTGTAAAACCTATATAGACATTTAGAGATCTCCTGGGAAAGCACATGGTGCTGCTTAATGGTGTTGGAAAGTATCTTAGTCTCAATTCAGAAATATGTACTTTTTATGTTTACTGCAAAATTTTGACAAAAGCACAGTATGAGTATTTGAGGATAATGTGGGGATACATTGCCTCTAATAAAAACATTATTTTAGACCTACTGTATGCACAGATCTGATTCGCTAAGTAAGCCATCAAAATGTATAAATATCATCAATCCAATTGCTTCACTCTCTAGTGCTTTAATTAGCTGAAAGTACCATGCTTCAGTAAATTGGAGCAAGAGCTATGAAATGGAATTCTTTGCTCGGCAAATTCCTCTCAGAACCAGCTGAGAAAATCTCACTTAATAATCTTATAAACACACCAAAGTAAAGTTTATCCGAAAAAATTAAATATGCAGTAGAGCAATATTGTTTAAAAATGTGCTATAAACAAAGTTAGTAATTATCATTTTTACATTTGCAGTAAATTGGTAATGTCAGTGTATTATGGTATGTTTCAAATATGTTGCCCTATAACATTATTTAGATTTGATGTAGTTTAAAAAAAACAAAAATAAAAAAACCTTACAATTTACAATTTTCTCCCCCACTCTTTTAAGGCTATACACTCTTCTGCCTCACCTTACATCTCAGCCCTACTTTCTCGCTATACACCATCCCGACTCTTGCGTTCTTCTCAAGAATTTCTTTTGTCTACCCCTTAAAACCTTTCTCACTCATGGCCCCACACCTTTGCAATGCCCAGCCCCTTAATATCAGACTAACACCCCCACCCTCACCCCCTCCACCTTTGGAACCTTTCTTAAAACACAACTCTTTAACAAAGCATATGGGTAGCTCCGCTGGCTGATACAATACATCTCAAATGCACTGACCTTGATCCCCTGCAGACGCACTTACCAGAACACCCTCATACTGCCTCTGCGTGTTTTCACTACATACCACTTAGATTGCAAGCTCTTCAGGCAGGGACTCCTT
This sequence comes from Ascaphus truei, assembly GCF_040206685.1. Classification (NCBI taxonomy): domain Eukaryota; kingdom Metazoa; phylum Chordata; class Amphibia; order Anura; family Ascaphidae; genus Ascaphus; species Ascaphus truei. The sequence continues at coordinate 524,605,623 of NC_134483.1, forward strand.
TTCCAAAACATTACTTTTAGGTCTGAAGGGTTATTGCCATTATGTGTTATATTATTATGTCACGTGTATTACTGCTGCGATGTGCTATATATAATATGTCACATACAAATAAATATATACATAAATACAAAAACAAATTCATACGTGTATTTACTATATACGATCTATTTAGAAGTTTAATACTTATATAACCAAATGATGGATTAGGTGGGGATACAATGCCACTAATAAAACAATTTTTTAGACCTATTATATGCATAGATCTGATTTGGTAAGTAAGACATCAAAATGTATAAAGTACTGTATAGTAAGTATGTCATCAATCCTATTCCTTCACCCTCTGCTGCTTTAATTACCTGAAAGTACCATGCTTCAGTAAATTGGAGCAAGAGCTATGCAATGGAATTCTCTGCTCTGCAAATTCCACTCAGAACCAGCGGAGAAAATTTCACTTAACATCTTATAAACACACCAAAGTAAAGTTCATCCAAGTAAATGGAATATGCAGTAGAGCAAGATTGCCTAAAATTATGCTATGAACACAGTTAGATATTGTCATGTTTACATTTAAAGTAAATCGAGACATTTGTAACATACCAGTGTAACAAACCTATTTTTCTTCATTAATCAACTCTTAAAAGTCTAAACCACACTGCCTTTTCTCTGTCTTTGTCTCTGAACTAAGGCAACTAACTTACCTATTTTCTTCCTCAATTTAACCTCAGGACTTTGCTGACTATTTCAAGACATAGGTGGTATCCATTTGCCAAGACATCCCCTATATATCCTCCTCATTTTCTACATCTCCTCTTTGTAACTCTCTTCCTGCCTTCCTTGACTTTTTCTCCTCTGTCCCAGAGGAGGATGTCACTGTTGATATCTTCTCCCTCAAACACTTGCCCTCTTGTCCCCATTCTATCCCACCTCCTCATGCCTCTGGCTCCTACTCCAATACCCACACATATTTTCATCTCCTCCCTCCACTGTGGTACCTTTGCCACCTCCTTCAAGCATGCAACAGTTATACCTTTACTCAAAAAAAGCAAGCTCACCCCTACCTGTCTCTCTAACTCTCGCCCTTTCTTTCTCCTGCCATTTGCCTCTAAACTCGTTTGAGACAAGGTGATAGTGTAAAGAAGGCGCTGAAACAATACTAGTGTTCACCAATCTATAAGTGAATAATTAATAAAGTGTATAAAAATACTTATAATAACTTAAGTGCATACAATATAAGTGACTGGTAATAGTGAAAAAAACGTATATAAATGGTTGTAACCCCTGCTCAAACCCTCTGGAAGGGACTGTCTTCACTGGTCCCAGATGATCGATATATGTTCTCACAACTCAGGGGGAGCATAAAGGAAAAAACAACGAAAAACACAAACTAAGTGCAGACTGTAAACTTCAATTTAGCAGTATGTGAGGAAACTTGGCTCTTCTGTAAAGCCTACTCACAGGATGGCAGATGATTAAGGGCAATAACTGGATCTGGTGAATCTGTGATGTCGTCTGGATAGACAGGACAGCTCTCACAAATAGGTATCAGGTAGATAGGAACATGGAAGAATAAAAAGAAATCTCCATGGTGCAGATAAGTATAAAAAGGATAACTTTATGGTGTAGTTTAAAAATATGCACTTACAATAACAAAGACAATATCAAGCATTTAGCACTTGTGCCAAGTGACTCAGGAGTGTCTGGATATCGCCACCGCTCACCGCTCACTGCACCGCAGCTGCTTGTCCTCTCCACGCAGCAGTAATAATGGAATTGCCTCCAGGAACAGGCGGAACCGCCACACCTCCAAGGTATCCCCTCTGTGCCCCGTGAAGGCAGGCTCGATCACTTCCCTGGGAAGTGACGGATCGCCACGAAAATCAGACTGGAGGTGATTCACTCTGCATCCAGGGGATAGATACCGCAGCGCGGTGATCGAGCCTGCCTTCTCGGGGCACAGAGGGGATACCTTGGAGGTGTGGCGGTCACGCCTGTTCCTGGAGGCAATTCCATTATTACTGCTGCGTGGAGAGGACAAGCAGCTGCGGTGCAGTGAGCGGTGGCCATATCCAGACACTCCTGAGTCACTTGGCACAAGTGCTAAATGCTTGATATTGTCTTTGTAAGTGCACATTTTTAAACTACACCATAAAGTTATCCTTTCTAAACTCCTTTAACACCTTTTGTTCTATCGTCTGCTCCATTTTCTTACCTCCTATTCTCTCCTGAAGCCTCTACCATCTGGTTTCCATACTGCTCACTCCACTGAAACAGAACTCTTTAAAATAACTAATGACCTACATGTTGCCAAAGACAAAGGTCATTATACCCTGTTCATATTATTCACCCTCTTTGCAGCCCTAAATACTGTGGACCAACCTCTTTTCTGTCACATTCTCCATACTCTTGCTATCTGTAAGAGAGCTCTATGCTGGATTTCCTCTTACCTCTCTCATCATACCTTGAGTGTCTCATTTTCTAACTCTTCCTCCTCTGTCGATCTCTCTGTGGGTGTACCCCATAGATCTGTCCTCAGACATCTTCTCTTTTCTCTTTACATACTCTTTAGGTGAACTTATCACATCTTTTGTGTTAAAATATAACTTTTACGCTGATCACACATAAATTTACTTTTCAACCCCTGACCTTATACCTGTTGTACAAACTAAAGTCTATGAATGTCTCTCATTATATCATGCTAGATGTCCATTCGCTGACTCAAACTTACAGTAACATGTCAAAGACAAAGCTCCTCATACTTTCTCTCATGCCTGGCACTACTGCCCCTTCTATATTACTCTTGGCAGAACTATCATACACCCAGTATCACAAGCACACTGCCTAGGTGTCATATTTTACTCATCCCTCACATTCTCCTCTCACATTCACAATGTAATTAAAACCTGTTGTTTTCCCTACATAATGATAAAGATCCAAAAAGATTCACCCTTTCCTCTGTCGCTCTACTGCTAAAACTTTAATGCGGGTGTAGCCATGTAGCCCATGGCTTCTAAAATCCATTGTCCTAGGTGTGGTCTGTTTAGTATCATAAAGCAGTGCTAGGGTTAAGTCTCTTGCACATGGGTCTGCCTGTGAGATGGCTGAACAGAGAGACAGTAAGTAACCAAGTGCAGGTGCAGAAGCCTGGCAGTTGAAGTCAAATGTAAGGGGGGTGGGCTGACTAGGCCTGTGATGTCAGCTGGGGCTGCCCAGATATCGAGGGAGAGGGATTACCCCCCCCCAAGGAATAAAGGGTGAGGGCCCCGCCCTAGTGGTTTTGTTCTGTTCTCTCCCCTCTGAGGGAAAAGAATTCTGAGTGAGTCTTGTTCTGCCTTACCCGTAGGGTGTGAGATGTGTCTAGTACAGAGAGTAGCCACAGCTCTTGCTCTGCCATTCCCCATAGGAGAGAGGGAAGAATACCTGTTATGGAAGACTAGGACTTTTGACAAATTTATACCAAGATCATTAACTAGACAAAACAAGGTAGTAGAACAAAATGAAATGTATTTGGGTAAAACCGCGTACACACAATGAATACACAAAATGCAGATGAAATAACAATTACTGGTGGTGAAATGTAGGCTCAAGTGGTGCAGGGCACCTGCTTTGGAAGGCTTACCCTGACCGGGATATACACCTGGGCTTCATGGTACTCTTTTTGGCTAAAGATCCTAGCCACGACCGCTACGTTCTAAAATGAGAACTTGGACCTCGCGTCTAACCTCTGCAGAGCAGGCTTTCTTAGCTCCAAAAATGAAGCCGGTTGCCCCTGCTATTCGTACCAGAGAAACTTTGAAAAGCCCGCCCGCCCTTCTTCGACTCAAAACACAAGAACGTCTGGTTCTCTGACTGGGGCATCTCCTTACATACCTTCCGCTGAGCTATCCTCAAATGGAAGTAGGAGGAGCGACCAATCCGAGTGTGGGAATCCCCTCCCACTAGCCAATAGGAAAAGGGGCTCGTTCTTTGGCTGATGTCAGAGGAGGAGGCGTGCAAAGCCGGCTCAAAAAGCCGGGTGAGCAGGAAATATGAATTAGCCAATGGGAAATGTGCTTACGAGCTGTATATCCCCCGGCTAACTCATTGCCACCCGCTGGGCAGGATCCACCAGGTATGGCAAACTCAAAAGTTGTCCCCACAGGGTGCCCTTTGTTCCCCGTACCTAGACAATCACCCTTCCTCCCCTATCAAATGGTTTTGTCACCTTTAGACATCCTCCCTCCTTTGAATTCTGATGTCTATCCAGACTTCCCGACACCAATGTAGATGCCCGGGCTGATTGAATAGACATTTATAATAAATGCACCAAACATGATAAAACATCTTTAATACATAATATGTCTTGGGGAGACCCATACCTGTGCGGAAATGGATTGGGGATATCTGGGCTCGGAAACAAGGAGTCTAGTGGACACTGGGCAGCCCCAGTGTAATTCCACCCGTGTACCGTCAATTCATGCCTGCTCACCGCAGAGAATTAGGGACTATCTTTAACTTTGGCCCCCGAACTCCTGCAAACAAAACAACTGTATTTTTACCAAAATATCCCACCTAAAACTTACACTTAGAAAGTTTCATGTCTGGGATAAAGGGAACATGAAAAGGGGAAAAGCAGGGGACACTTTAACTTTCATATGGTATTATACATGGCCCCTGGCTTATGGTGCTGTGTAGCTTCCAGGGACTCACGGTTTTCAGGTTTAACCAGATGGGCTTAGCCTTTATTGTATAGCCTGGCTACTCCACTACCATCACAATACCCCTGGGTCAGAATGCCTTATGAGGAGAAGAACTATGTATGCTGTAAGGATGTTTCTGTGATGCGAGACCCTGAATAAAAGACAAGTTGCATTGTTGCTGGTACTCCTGAGTGTTTCTTGCTAGAAGGAAAGTTCCTGTAGGGATGAATCTCTGCCCATTGCAGAGCCCTGCAGGATGGAGGCGCTGCACCCCCACGATGAAAAGATTCCTGCACCCCAAGCTCCCTAATACATCTGTGGAGACTCAGCCTCCTGGGAGCCTACAGGTTAGCACCATAACATCCGTAACATACGAATCTCTCTTAGGAGGTGTGTGGGGGAAGGGTGTTACACAAGTCCTCACTCTCTCCCGTCTCGACATATCATGATGTTGCCACCACCCTGCTTGACAGTTGGGATGGTGTTGACTGGGTGATGGGCAGTGTAGGGCTTGCACCAGATGTAACGCTTGAAATTTAGACTTAAAAGTTAAATTTGTGTCTCGTCTGACAAACAAAACCTTTTCCTACATGTGGTGAGGATCCGGCTTAGGACACGTCTCTGTGACGTGTCTCGTGACGCACCTCACATGGATAGGGTCATGTACAGGCGCCGTCCATGGGTATTCAGGCGCAGGATTCAAACACAAGTTAACACTAACAGCAAAACAGCTGATTTATATAAGACACCTGCAGTGCTAACTCTGCCCCTTAACTACACTGGCGACACACTTTATTCGAGCTCGGCTAGTCCCACGAATTCGGGTATACCCGGGTGTATTGAGGTTTGTGACTGTTTTCTGCCCGAGTGCATTGAGTTATTTTCCGGCAGGGATTGAAGCATTTTATTCCCGCTGGCTGCAATACTGCACAGTACATATATATATACTGCATTACAATTCATGAATTTATGCCATCTGGTAGACACGCGAAGCATTGCAGCCTATTAAATCCTAATCATTATCATTTAACAGATCAGCCGCCCATCAGCCAGGCATGAACCCAGGCTGGGAAGGCAAATGCAACGGGGCTTGTCAGAGGTGAGGAGCGGCGCATTCCAGGTATCTGCCAGGTACATACCGGGTATTTGCTCGAATAAAGTGTGTCGGTGCAGTATCAAGTGGTATGATAGTGTTTATCGCATTCAGCTGTGCTCCTTGACTCTACAATCAAGAGTCAACCCTATGCTTCAGCTGTGTACCTTCGTCACAGCAAAACATACTGCACATCTTGAATACCCTGTAAGGCTTCCCTTCCTATGTAAAAAGACTGAAGCACTGCACTTTATTCCTGCCTTAATACCCTGGATAATAGAGGGTACTTCTTAGTCAAACACACACAGTCCCGTAAGCTCAAAACCAAACTATACTATATACAGGTTTATATACACAGGTATCAATAAATTGTTACGGGAGACCAGGCAATTACCCCTTTATACCGGGATCATATCACTGAGCAAAACCAAGAAGTAAATCAAATTGTGATTTATTCCTTTGAAACAGACGTACATACAATGGATTACCATATGCAGAAGAAAACATACTTACTGGGGGATATGAGCTAAAAAAAACTAACCTTTCCGAACTCAGATAGGCCATAAAACAAAGTTTGCAATTAACCAGGACTTGTCCCGAAATGTCATGGAACTCAAATCGGCATGAAGTTCCACACACCACCGCTGGATAAGCTCCGGAGCGTTGAAATAGCTTGACCGCGAGTAAATCCCAAACCTCCTGGAACTCAAATCAGCATGTAGTTTCAGCCACGACTGCTACGTTCGATTTGTAGAACTTGGCCGCAAAAAGTCAGGACTTTGAAAATATTTCAGCTAAAAATCCTTGAAGCTAGCTCGCGTCTATTTTTCCTTTGGGTGATTTCGAATTTTCCACTGCTGTCTTGGTGCTTCGAATTTCCTGACCTGATTGGCTGCTGGGTTTCTTATAGGATTTCAGTCCCATTCACACATTACATCAACCAATCTGAGCGTGGGGATATTTCTACCAGCCTATCAGCGATGTGCTGGTACCTGGAAGCTGGACGGGCACGGATTTCAATTCTGCAAAGGGCATGCGCAAACTTGGCACCTCTGCCACTTAGCATATTGAACCCACCCGCTGGGCAAGGCTCCTCAGAGTCTGGGGATGGGCAAATGGTCGCCGGAAAGCCTTCATTCATTCCAGGACGTGGACACTCGAGTATAACTCTGGTTTTCCGCCTGCCCTAAAACGTTGGCATCTCTGAGACTTTCAAGTCCGGGACCCGGACTGAGCAGACTCAGTGGCACCAACCCTGGTGGCCATCTGGTATCTTGGAACAGGGACTTGGAAATTCTACAGCTCATATACAGTGCATAAAACCTTTATACACCATGTTAATAAAAATCTCAAAAAATTCTTTTAAGTCCCTCGTCCCCTAGGATTTACTGAAAAGACGTGCACGTTCATTTTCAGAGCTCCTAGACCTTCATTTAAGAACTTTACAAAAAAGTTGCTTCAAATAACGCTTAGGTTAAGTTTCAGATTAAAGTTTAAGTTTCAATAAGTTTCTATTGTACTGAAGCTGGACTTAGAAATAATTTCACTTGCAACCTTATGGATGGTTGGAGAAACTCCGAACCCCTATACTGAGTCCGGGAGTTCTGGGCATACACTGGTGGGACTCCCACTAAACTAGGGACCCCTGACTAAACCCAGGATACGCGTATCCCTATGCCCCTTTTTACCTTTCTGGTATGTGCTGAAGTAGGTCATATTGGTGGTGAGCCGCGTAACTACTTTCCAGGGAGAATTTTGTCCGGAGGTCAGTGTCTACATGTACCTGGGAATCTAGCTCGACTACCGGATACATTTTTGGGGTGGCCTGCAACTCTGGACCCCGACTAGCTAGAGACAATCCGACGACACATTTACAGCAAAATTCCCCCTGAAACTCAGCCTGAGAATCTCCACTGGCTAGCACTACTGGAAAGGCAAAAGATACATACATTCTTTATTGCCATACAATTACACAATACACAGATTGAAGAGCTCACACTCTAAAACCTGAAACAGGGCTCAGAGGTAAACAGCCGGGCATAATACCTTTATCTATGGCCATACCCCTTCACATAAAAAAAAAAATATATATATATATATATATATATATATATAAAAGAGGAAAAGAAGAGAGAGTGCACGCCCCATAGCATAATACTGTTGATTTAATATTAAAAGGGAAGGGGGGGAAAGAAATGCACTCACAGGAGTAAAAATCAATTAAAACATTGTGTGAATAATTCACCACCATCCGGTCTCTGCACTGCAAACATCCAGAGATCTTGGCTCCCTCAGGGCTGCGTGAAGATGATATTGTTCACAGGAGGCCAGTGGTGTAGTTCGCCGAGAGGAATTCAGTCCATATGATTCCGAAAAAACGCCTCTTCCTCTTTGATGGCCGCCAAGTAAAATCAACAGTATTATGCTATGGGGCGTGCGCTCTCTCTTCTTTTTCTTTTTTAGGTAATCTTGGATGTGGTTCATCCTAATTGAGAGCAGCCGGAGACCCCCCACACCAGTACTAATTATCAACATTTTTCATGGACTGATTTAAAAGGACTGGTTGGACTCTTTACCTTTTCTTCATACACCATTTTTGCACTTTCACATTTTTTTATATATGTTGTGAAGTTTTGTGTGATGCATTTTTATTAATATTTTATGTGTTTTTTTAGAAATAGTTACACTTTGCATTAATTTCACATTCATCTATTTAACACTTTAGTCACTATTAAGTTTATCACTATTAATACCTTGGCGCTACATTTTATATATATACATTTATATATGTATATATATACATTTTATATGTACATACATACATACATATAAATATATATATATAAACAAGAGAGAAAGAAGCCCAAAAGTAGCACTCTGGTATACATATGCAATATCAAAAATACATTTTATTAATTAATTGTCACACAACAAATTAAAAGATAGCACAGAAATATTAAAAACATGGCATAGATCCCCTGTACAGAAACCAAAGCAGTATGCTGACTGGCATATCTGTTATTACATTAAAGAACACTGTGGTAAGCCAGGTCAGTAGTTGAAGTATATCCCAAACTTAAATAGCAATCCCAAAAGAAAAATACAACTTCTCAGGGAAGAAACAACACACAGGTCTATTCTATAGTAACAAGAGAGTTGCAGAGAATCAATCACCCATTAATATAGGAAGTGTGGAAAAACTAGGACCAAAGCCTCACATAGACATAGTTTCTCTTCATAAATTATCATAGGACTGAAATGAAGAAGTAAATAATGCAGGTTTGAATGCAAATACAGAAACCCAGTCCTGTTGAAGAGACCGATAGTGAGTGATCTTGATCCAGATATAATGAACACACAATCCCAGAGTATATATGTTGCCCTGCACAGTCCTGCACATATATATGAAAATCACAGAGTATGCATAAAGCAGCAGCTTCAATGGGTATAGTTACGTATCCCAAGAGGGGGAGAAACCATTGGATCCTGTCTACAGCACCCACTCCTACGCGTTTCAGCACCAAAGCCTTCAACTGGGAGTGGTGAGGTAGGGAGAACAGTATGCACTATTTAAAGGGGGAGATTTTAACGCCAAAATTGCAGTATACGGTTTGTTAATTAAGCCTAACTCAACCCTCCTGTGGTAGCTAGGAAATCGCGGCTCATTTTGCCAATGCGCATGCGCCGGGTGACGTCACCGTCATCGTGTGTCTCACTGTAACACCTGTATGCCCGCAGACATGGCCAGTCCCCAGTACTGAGGTGGGTAAGGGTATAACACGCACCCACAGCAGTGAGGGCATGCCCGGAGTGTGGTAGTAGCATTGCCGGGCCTGGAGAGTAAGGGTTGCAGATGTTGGAGGGTAATGTCCAAGTGCCAGAGTTCAGGGGTTGGAGAGAGCAGCGTAGTGATGTCCGAAATACAGGGTTCAAGGGCAGGAAAAAGCAGCGTAGTCAAGTCCAAAGCAGAGTTCATGTTCAATCCAAATGAATCCAAACAGGGGCAGGGACAGGAACCAGGGCTGAAACAGACAAGGGAACTAGGCATAGACACTGCACACACAGGAGCTAAAGGAAAGCTATGCAGAGCAAGGACTGAGAGGACAGAGTGGGGTTAAATGGGAAGGAAGGCCAATAGGGATGAAGGGAGGAGCAGAGGTTTGAGTGGGCACTTGCAGGGATAGGTCAGAGAGAGCAGGGGAGGAAACAGGGAGGTAATCAAGAGTTATAGCTTGCAACCGACGGGGGGCGGAGCAAGAGCGTGGGGGCGGCAAGTAACTGGAGCGGGTGCGCGCGCCCTCTGTAACCCTGCTATGCGTGCGTACCGCGCGTGCACCAGAGCGAGGGGAAGACCAGCGGAGGAGGTGCACGGGAGAGGAGACAGAGGGGAAGGAGGAACGGAGGAACCAGGTAGGGAACGGGCAGGGATGACAGAGGCACACCGAGGAGCGCATGACCCACGATAGGAAACCTGCGATCGTGAACGCGCGCTGCGTGAGGGGACAGAGCGCGCGTGCAGAGTGTGAGCCCGGGCATGCGGACCGTGCCATGGAGGAACGGCTGAGGGAGGAAGGTAGAGATTGGGGACGTAGGGAAGCGGAGGGACTAGGCACTGTGGAACCCGTGGTGATGGGGACACGCTGGGAACTACGAGTCCCCCGATCCGTTACACTCACCTTGGGACGCACGGCCATTTTAACCAATTAGTCTATGTAATAGCTGGGGAAGCGTAGCCGAGATTGCCATTGCACATGTGCCAGATGATGTCACTGGCATTGTGCGTCTCACCTTGGGACGCACGGCCATAGTATCCCATATCTCTATGTAGTAGCTGTATGCACGGCCATTATTGCCTATGCGCATGCGCCTGATGACATCACCGGCATCAGGCGCTCCAGTCTGGAACACATTATCGTAATACCCCATGCGCATGTGCACAATGCTAGCAGGAAGTCCTGAACTCTAACAGAGGCTAGAACTTAACTATAGGAGGATGTATATAAGGCAATAATATCCCAAACTATTACTATTTTAACAGTGCTCAGTGTGCTATCCACAACATCAAAAGGCAGATCTAGTAATACCCAGTATGATTACTGCTGCCGAAAGAGTACACAATAAACATAACCTCCACAGCAATAGAATGAAGGTATTTTAGAAAAAGCATAATGCGCTGTTGATAATGTCACAGATATTCACAAATCCTCTCAGACATGTGCCTTAAATCAGAATTAGCAACTTGTTCAAAGTCTTCCATGTAGATTTTTGGGTCCATGTATTTTCACAGTCACTATGACCAAAGTGATTAAGCATAGAGTTCCTTTTATGAATTCACATCAATTTTGAAAGATATGTCCTTCTCATGAGGGTAAGTCCTTAATGGATTAGGGGAAGCATTGATTATGGTGACTCCTAAAGTCCATCAGAAGATGGTCAAACCCAGGATTCTAAAAAATAAAAAATTGAAGAAACAGAAAATGTGTTGAATATTCTTATAATAATAATTTAAAATGATGTACAGCTATATACAGGGGGTTTGTTAGAACACAGGGTGTCTCAAAAGAGGGGGGGAAAGCAGATAAGGCAATAGGAACATAGAGAAGCCCAGGTAGTCGTTAAGACCCTGTGGAATCATAGAGTCCATCTGGACTATCCACCTGGACTCCCTACGCAATAAAACTCTCTCCAAATCTCCACCCTGGATTCCCAAATAGACCTTTTCTATTGCAAAGGCCTTCAGGAGAGTATGGTCTGACCCATGCATCAGAAGGAAGTGTCTGGCCACTGAAGTGATCTTTTTGAACCCGTCCAAATCCCTCGATGCGTTCTTAATATTTCTTGTATGCTCGAGGACTCGGAATCTAAATTCCTGTGTTGTCATCCCAATGTTAGGGAGGCCACAGGGACAGGTGATGCAATAAATGACTCCCTTGGTTTTACAACCAAGGAAACCCTTTATTTTGAATGTGTGCTCTCCAGAATAGTCAGTGAATACCTCTGTCTGATGCATGAACCTACTAGCAGAGCAATTCATATATTTGTAGAAACCTTTCTTTTTGAAGGCAGATAGAAATGTCTCTGTAATGCTTGGAACAAAATGGCTATTGACCAGTTTGTCCTTCAGATTGGGAGATTTGCGGCTGGTCATGTTGATTCTACTACCCAAAACTCGTTTGAGATCAGGGTTTGTCATCAAAACACCCCAGTGGTTCTGTAGTGTATTATGTAACGCAGACCACTGTTTATTATGGGTGCCAATAAACCTTATTTGTTGTGTAGTAGATTATTTAATTTTAGGCCGCAAAAGGGAGTCCCTTGAAGCCCTAAGACTCCCTTGAAAGCCTTTCTCAACACACCGACTGCTATATCCTCGTTGGTAAAATCTATCTTTCATCTCTCCTGCCCTCTCCAGGAACACTGACTCAGTGGACACATTGCGTTTCAAACGCAGAAACTCGCTAATTGGAATGCCTGTGATCTGATGTTCTGGATGAAAGCTTGTGGCATGGAGTATAGAGTTGGTTGCGGTCTCCTTACGAAAAATATCCGTAAGGAGACAGCCACCTGGCCCAACAAGGATGTATAAGTTCCGAAATTCTACCCTAAATGAGCTGCAGCTGAAAGTCAGCTTGATATTAAAATCGTTGCGGTTGAGGACATCGACGAACTCCGCAAACCCCGTAGCAGTTCCCTGCCAGAGGATGAGGATATCGTCGATGTACCTCAACCACAACGATACACACTGGGTGAAATGGATATTAGCTTCAGAGAACAAAACCTCTCTTTCCCACCACCCCAGGAAGAGATTGGCATAGGAGGGTGCGCAAGTTGCACCCATCGCAGTACCTCTTTTCTGTAAATAATATTTGCTTTTGAAAATAAAATAATTATGTGTAAGAATAAATTGTACCAGATTTAAGTATATACTGTATCAGGATCTGCCAATTAAAGTGTTGTTGGGGATCTTAAAACCAAGGAGGACAGGTCACATATATACATAGCTGGACCTGGTTATAACGCGGTGCCATGTTGTGACCTGTCCTCCTTGGTTTTAAGATCCCCAGCAACACTTTAATTGGCAGATCCTGATACAGTATATACTTGAATCTGTTATAATTTATTCTTACACATAATTATAAACAATTATAAACAAACATATATACATATAGGAAGGTCTCCATGTGGGACCGAAACGTCGGCTTACGTGTATTTATGTTTTGAATACAACTATTTTTGGATTAACCCCGTGCAGTTTGCTGTCTCTTTACTGATCTTTGGATTGGTTCTAGTGTTGTGTGCAGTTCTATGGGACTAGCATCTGCCTTTTGTTTTATTTCAGTGTGCTGACTGGTTTCGTGTGGACTATATTATATATATATATATATATATATATATATATATATATATATATATATATATATATATATAAATGAAACAAGGCAGCAGGCACTCTGTAAACAATGAAACACTGATGCTTATCCGATATGCGATATTGAAACAGCAGATATTACCAGATCTTCATCCGGAAAGAAGAGACAGCACACAGCCAAGTTGAAATGACAATATATTGAGGTAACAAAACCTCCTTTGTGCAGGAGATCTTGAGTGATGCCGGTAGCTCCAGCTGGAAGACTCTTCGTTCAATCTCCAGGAAATCCTGTAGGGACCGATAAAACGTTGTCCCAATTTCGCGGGGGGGCTGACGTAATCGAATATTCCGCGTCGAGCCAGACCTCATCACCGATTTGATATTTGGGTGACATCCTCTTATGTTTGTCTGCATTTCTTTTCTGTGCTTCTGCTGCCATGCGAAGGGTCGCTTGAATGCCTTTCCAGAGATCCTCCAGGTCTTCGTCCCTGGTATCTGCTGCAGAAAACCCTACAGTAGAGGAGTCGCGGTGATAGGTAGTTGAGTTATATCCTAGAGCCACAAAGAAGGTAGAGAACTTCCAGGACTCTTGGGACAGAGAGTTCATAGCCTATTCTGCCAGTGGACCTGCTGGTCCACCCAATCGTCCTGTTGCTCGGAGACATAGCACCACAGGAACTGTTCCAATGTTTGATTGGTTCTCTCCATCCAACCATTGGACTGGAGGTGATAGGCGGAGGAAAAATGGAGATCAATATCCAAATGGTGACAAAAAGCCTTCCAGAATCTTGCGATAAATTGGGAGCCCCTGTCAGAGACAATTTACATCGGTAAGCCATGCAGGCAGAATACCTCCATGATAAAAATATCTGCCAGCTCTGGAGCAGAGGGATGTTTTTTCAGAGGAATGAAATGTGCCTGCTTGGAGAAATGGTCAACCACTAGCAGGATTACCGTCTTGCCCCGGGATGGGGGAAGCTCTACAATGAAATCCATGGGCAATTGTGACCATGACGGGATGTGATGGGAAAGCAATGAAGTAACCCACATGGTAGGGAGCGTGGCACCTTGTTTCATGCACATACTGTGCAGGCCGAGACAAAGTTCTTGACGTCATTCCTGATTTTCAGCCACCAGAATGTCCGCTTGAGTAACTCATTTTCTTAATCCCATGATGCCCCACAATTATTGATTGATGGCCCCATTGGAGAACATGTAGACAGAGAGGGGAGGGAACGAAGAGCTGTCAAGGAGGTACAGAAATACCAAGGGGAGCTCAGAATGGGGTTTACAAATGAGAAACATGACCGTGGGAGCTATAGCATTGACAATTCTGGAAGGAGGAATAATGGACACCTCGTCAGTCTCCAGTGCATCCTCAGAAGAAAACTGGAGGGACAAGGCATTGGCTTTAACATTTTTGAAATCCGGTCTAAAGGAAATAATATAGTTGAACCGAGTGAAAAAGAGAGCCCGTCTCGCTTGGCGGGTATTCAGCCTACGGGCCGCCCCCAGTTAGTCCAAGTTATGGTGGTCCACTAGTATAGTTACATGCATTGACGTTCCTTCAAGGAGATGTCTACAATCCTCCAGTGTCATCTTTACCACCAAGTGCTCCCGATTCCGACATCATAGTTTTCGCTCTGCTGCAGACAACTTTTTAGAGAACAAGCAATAAGAATGCAGATGTACTGTAACTGGAAATCCGTTTTCTGTGAAAGTACTGTACCAGCACCAACATTGGAAGCATCAAGCTCCAGGATGAACAGACAGAGAGGATCCAAGTGAACAAGAAAAGGAGCCATGGAAAAGAGTCTCTTTAATTTTAGAAAGGCAACTTGTGCCTCTGGAGACCAAGAAACATGCTCTGGCCCCTTTTTGGTCATGGCCATTATAGGTGCGGCTATTTTTGAGACATCCCGGATGAAACTACGGTTATAGTTCGCGATTACAAGGAACCTTTGAATGGGTTTAAGTCCCTTGGGCAGTGGCTAATCTAGGATGGCAGAGACCATGGCAGGATCCATCTGTAAGCTTGAGTGGATATGCTGTATCCAAGAAAAGCAAGACTAGATTTATCAAATTCACATTTTTCGAGCTTAGCAAACAGTTGATTCTCAGGAAGGCGTTGAAGCTCCATCTTTACCTGCACATGATGCTGCTCCAAAGATTTAGAATAAATAAGGATGTTGTCGAGGTAGACAACGATACAAGTCCCAGTGAGTCTCTAAATATATTGTTGACAAAAAAATGGAAAACTGTGGGGGCATAACATTGCCTGAAGTTCATGGTGAGGTACTCTTAGTGACCATCTCTGGTGTTAAATGCAGTCTTCCACACATCCTCCTGCCTGATTCAGACCAAGTTGTAGGCTCCTCTTAGATCGAGTTTGGGAAGATGGTTGCGCCATGAAGGAGATTGAGAAGTTCCGGAATCAGAGGGAGCAGGTAGCGATTCTTAACAGCAATGTTGTTAAGACCCCTGTAGTCTATACAGGGTCTTAGGGATCCATCTTTATTCTGGATAAAAAAGAAACCCGCACCTGTGTGAGAGCTGGACTTTAGAATAAATCTGCGAGCTAGTTTTGCTTCTATATAGTGAAGAAGTGAAGATCATCAGGAAGCGCAATGTCATGTAAAAAACTGATGGTGCAGTATTGTGATTGATATGTGATAAATATCAAGGTGCAGTGTGCTGGATACTCACAAGTGTAGAGTGAGCAATGTTCCCATAAAGGTTTCTTTATGTGTGTCAGCCCGTTGGACCGTCAGACAGGTAAGTGGAATGGTAAGTGCTGGAGACCTTAAGTGAATAATAAAACGGACATTGTGCAGACTGTACGAAATATCTTTAAAAGTAAGTATATGTGCAATACACTCACATGGTTATAAAAGGTAACAAGCGTTTAGATCACACAGGTTGGATCTCAGCAATGAATGAGCTGTTCTCTGTCCCCCCTCTGCGTCCGTGGATGTGAAATGAACAAAAATTATGCCTCATATTGAGTGATGGCTTCACTCTTCAAGCCAGCATCAAGTAGAGCTTCCAGTTCTACTTTATATTGATCCAAAGGGTCACCGTGAAGGGGCAGGTAAGTGGCTTGGTCATCCAGTAATCTATTGGATTCCTTCATATAATATGATCTATCCATTACCACTATACCTCCCCCCTTGTCAGCAGATTTTATAACCAACGATTCATTGGCCTCTAGTTTTTGCAAGGTCATTTCACATCCACGGACGCCTTTATTTTATTTTATACCCAAATTACACAAACACCTCACTGAACCACCGGGTAGACCTATTATTTCTGGCATTTCTTCTTTAACATCTGATTTATCACAGTTTATTGATTATCATTTACAGCCACTAGTAGCAAACAACAAGTCCCATTTAAGAGACACAACTCATGTCCTTCAAATATTGCAGGAGTTGAGGTGGCAGCCCAACTACATATTAGTGACCGCAGATGTAACATCGTTATATACGGTCATTGATCATGAGTTGGGTTGCAGGGCAGTGTCACAAAAATTGGAAACATCATCTCAGTTAACATCTGTTATGAAACAATTTTTAGTTGATAGTATTAATTTCATTTTGACACATAATTATTTCACTTTCAATTCTAAATTTTATAATCAGGTATGTGGAACCGCCATGGGCACCAGGTTTGCCCCAAGTTATGCCAATCTTTTTATGGACAGCTGGGAAGAAGATTGTATTTGGAACGGCTGTCCTTTTGGGGTGAACCTGGTGCTCTGGAAACGTTATATAGATGACGTGTTTTTCATCTGGTCCGGCGGTGAAACTCTATTAAATATTTTTTTTCCTTATTTAAATAATAGTAATAGGAATCTTCAATTCACATTTAAATCAAGCACAGAACACATTGATTTTTTAGATTTAGATATATATGTTATTAACAATATTCTGTGTACTAAAACATTCTTCAAGCCAGTACAGACTAATACCTATCTGAGAGCCGACAGTTCACATGATCCATTGTGGAAAAATAATATTCCCAAAGGTCAGTTCCTCCGCCTGAGACGGAATTGCTCTGATATTGGGGAGTTTGTGTCCCAGGCCGAGGAACTGAAATGTAAATTCATTGACAAGAATTATCCTGAGCATCTCTTGGATGAAGTGATAGAACAAGTGACCAATGTAAAAAGAGACGATCTCCTTAGATATAAGAAAAAGGATTCTACAAATAAGTTTATGGATAAGGTACCTTTCATTACTCAGTATAATGAAATGGCGCCTAAAATTAAGCAAATCATCAACAAACACTGGCCAATTTTACTGAGGGACAACACCCTAGCAACAATTCTTCCTGTGAAACCAACAGTAATATTTACTAGGGCCACACATTTAAAATCTAGATTAGCCCCTAGCTGTCCACTTATTCACCAGAAACAGTATAGTGATAAGAAAGATAAAGGTTTTTTTAAATGTTCTAAATGTATGGTGTGTTCATATAGCAAACAGGAAAAAAGGTTTAAATCAAATGTCACAAAGAAAGAATATCCAATCAGGTCTTATATTGATTGCCATACGTGTTATGTCATATACCAACTGCAGTGTCCTTGCGGCCTACAATATGTAGGAAGGACAGGCAGAACATATCAAAGGCGGGTATATGAACACGTATATAACATCAAAAAGGGATTAGTGACTCATAGCGTATCCCACCACTTCCTCACACATCATAACAAAAACCCTACTGGACTAAAATGCCAGGCGATTGAGGCTATTCCAGCTAGCCCAAGGGGTGGGAATAGGTTACAAAGATCAAGTATGCGTGAGGCATACTGGATCTATGAATTGCAGACCCTTTCCCCTAAAGGTCTCAATATAGATTTTGAGTTGGGAGTATTTTTGTGATTATTTAAAGATCATTTTCTGATTATGTATTTTCCTTATTAGATACAACCAATAATGTTATGTTTTACATGCCATTTCATTTATGTTTGATGTATTTTTATGTTTTTATGTTTCATGTATATGTAAGGTCATTGTTGTTTACAAATTGCGAAGCTTATTAAGTGTCTAGTGATTTTTTATTTTGCCGAGTAGGTATTGCTTTAAGGCCACCATGATTAATAGACCAATCAAATTGAGGGTGGGAGCTTAAATACCAGGCATCACTGGCATCATTTTATACCCCTGAAGAAGTGTGTGTACGCACACGAAACGCGTAGGGCTGTTTTAATTACTGCTGGACATTGCAGAACATTGCGAGAGAAGCATTACTAGTGCCCATCATTCCCACATTGTGAGAAGCAGCAGAGGAGTTACGATCGCCGTCCCTTCCAATATCGCCAGAAGGTCTCGCCTGCTTGTGACGCACGTCCGGTGACGTCACTAACGGTCCCGAATTGACACGGGACACGGAGAAGCATGCCAGATACTATCCTTTCTGGTCTGAGGAACCGAGGCATACGGGAGAGGTTACGGTGAACTGGAAGCCCTGCTAATTCCTTTCATGTGGCAGAGAGAATCTACAAGCATATTGGATGCACATTGCTTATAACTTTCAGCCGTCCTGTGAGTGTCACTCGGGTTTTACCCAACCGGATGCTGTTCCTGCTATTGTCCACAACCTTTTATCTATCTAGTTATATTAAACTAATTTTACTTTTAGCTTTGCTTTTGTAGTTGTTAGTCCTGTTTGCTGTTTGCTTGTCCTGTTTGTGGTGTTGGTATGTCCTGTGAGTTTCTGTCTGTGTAATGTAATAGCTGTGTTGCACTAAATATATTTTTATTTCATTACATGTTCCACATCCAACGAATGAGGTTGCATCTGGTCATCAGAAAACCAACAGTTTGCTGATAATTCCGAAATTTGAACTACTGTATCTACATTGGATCAAAGAATCCACCTAATTGGACATATTAGGCGCCGGTATCCCTTTAGTGTGTGTGAGCATGGAATATTTCTGTTTATCTACAGCAAGCATACCAAAGGTGCTATGCCACACAAGCGTGAAATTAAGTCATGTTAATATTGAATATAAAATAATAAATATGTCATTGTTATTTTTTTTTTGCCAATTATCCATACCTGATGTTTTCATAAATTGCACATGCAAAGATATAGAGGCTGATTCACAAAGCAGTGTTAAGTGGTTTTAAGTGCGATAAATGCCTTTCTAGAGCGATACTGCCTGCTGCGCTATTCACAAAGCAGTGATAACAGTGTAGTATCTCATTATAATGGCTTTTTATCACCAATAGTCAGTGAGAAAAAAAAGTCACACAATAGGCCAAAAAATAGCAAACCCGCCAGTTTTTTGCCAGTTAAGCAGTGATAACTGATTTGTACTATAAAAGCTCTGACAAAGTGAGAATACGATGCAAGGAGGGGGGGGTGGTCAGACATAACATCACTGGGATCTAAGTAGCCATTTTGAGTCAGCATCCATCTTAGGTGCTTGATAATGTCTATTGTCTGTATGAAAGTTGGTATGGAAGTTAGTTTAAAGACATTTTTATTTTTTCTGCTCCTGAAGTTTCAAGTGAGATTAAGTTGTTCAGCTAACTACAAAAAAACCTTGAAGAGAAGAGAAAAGTGCCAATGTTATGAAAATAAGAGACAGATAACACACTGTCTCGCATTCTGAGGGAGGTGCCCATGAAGTCCCGTATGTAGAGGAAAAGTTACCGGCCTGTATAGGGAATATTAGCTGAGTCATTTCATTTCTAATATGAATCCCATAATAATACTGTTAACTCAATGTGTTCATGTTCATATTTTGTTTATTTTATATGCTTACGTAGTGACGCACAAGCAACCTCATTTAGGGGCCGTGGGCTTCGTATTTCCTGTATAAATAAGGCCTGTAGGCCACCATGTCATTGGGAGAGTTTTATTTTGAAACTCTCCTCTGCGTGTGCACCGTACACTGCAATAAACTTATTTGTCATTCTGCAATGATCCTCAGATTATGACTCTTATTTATCCACGCTTTTCACAGCTCACCATTTCTTTTCACCAGCTAAAGCCTGGCACAAAAGAGATTGAGCCATGCATAAAAGTATAAACAAAAAAAATTCTGCACATTATTGATACCAGAGACCGGCGGGGGCTTCCGGGTGGACCCCGTGGTTGTCCGGGGGTTCTCAAGTGGTCTCCGTGGGTGTCTTAGGGCCCTTGGGTGGTCCCCATGGGTGTCTGGGGGTCCTCAGGTGGTCCCTGTGGATGTCCAGGGTCCTTAAGTGGTCCCCGCGCATCTCCGCTGACCTGACGTACCAATCCTGTGGGCAATTATTTTACAAATAAATACACCCCCAACACATACAGTACTGTAATGGGCAAAATAACTATTATCCAGATATGGATAATAGCTAATTTCCCCATTATAGAATAAAGCAATAGCCAGCCAGCAAATATAAAGTAAATAAACCTTTCTACTTACCCCAGCCATCATAAAGGGCATCCTCGTCAGCATACTGAACGTCCATGTACTCCGATGCCAGAAAGAATACATGAAAAAATACAATCTGATGGCCCCTTAATCACCTAGCGATAAATAAATGCTATAGTCATTAAGGGGTTAACCCACCCTCGTCCGCTACCCACCTGGAGGCCTAACCACCCACCACAGGCCCACTATACCCACCCTGGAGCCATTGATTAGCATAATGGTTACATCATACCATATAATATTGGCATGATAAGCCACTGAAGCAGTCAATGGTCACCCTAATAAAAAAGCATGAAGGCAAAAAATACACTATAATAAAAGAGATACACAAGCACATAAACACCCCAATTCAAGAAATAAAAGCACTAGCCAACCGATTAACTAAATAAAAGCACTAGCCAACAAATTAAATACATAAATAAAAGCAATAGACAACCAATCAATTGAATAAATAAAAGCACTAACCAAAAAAACAATTAATTAATTTAAATAGCCAACAAAAGAAATAATTAATTAAAAACGCTAAACAATAGGAAAATGAAATTTAAAAAAAGCCATCCAAATTGCAAACAATTAAAGCCAAACAATAAACAGAAATAGAAAAAATAACAGTCACTTGAAAACATGCATTTGACAAAAAATGCTTTGGCTATCACTGTATTTATCTCTTCGACAAAGCGCCATCGGGCACGAAACACGTTAGAGTGTTTTTTATCCACTCAATGTGCCAATAAATATATTTTTCCAGCTACGTTTGCCTACCCCCGTGGAGTTCTTGTTGGTTGTGAGCCTCCATTTATCCTCGGTCCTCTGCTGTTCATGTCCGGATTGGAGCACGCCTGCTGCAGTTCACTCTGCAAAGAAGAAAATTCAATGAGTGCCTTTTACCAACGCACTACCATCAGCATATTCATGTAATAAGTTACAACTTTGTTGATAGATTGCCTCTTCAAGCAAGTCACTTTGTATCATTATATATATATATATATATATATATATATATATATATATAATATAAAGTAGCGCCAAAAGTGACGTGTGAGACAATTCAAAAATAACAATAAAGCTATAATTAAATAATAATGATAATATTAAATCCTATAAAAATTAGTATATGAATATACTGTGATTGTGTGCTTTATAAATAACCTATAAAACTAAACAACACATCAAAAAACATGCAATAAATGCGAAAAACAAGTGTGATAAACCAGTCTTTTGAATAAAAGTCCTGAATGGTGGAACAATGATTGCTGGTACGAGGGGAACTCTGGCAGCTCTCAAATAGGATGAACCACATCCAAGGGATACCTACAGTATGGGAAAAAGAAAAGAGAGAGCGCTCTCTCTATTCTTTTCACCATATATATATATATATATATATATATATATATATATATATATATATATATATATATATATATATATATATATATGCGCACCGCAGCAAGCATATTGGCAGATAGTGTCTGTGCCTGAATTAATTATATTATTGCTTGCACTGGTGCGTGTTACGCTATCAATCCAACCCTGAATCCCTAATTGGACGGGGAGTTCTGAGCAGTGCTGCAACTGATTACTTTCACCTCTATAAAGACTAGCATGCCTTCACTTTAGTTTTACCACTCCGGGAAGAAGCCCACCGACGGGTGAAACGCGTTGAGTGTTTACTACAGACAGCCATTATGTGATCTCTATTTGGTGTGACTTTATCATGACCTGATGCAGCATTATGGATTTTTTCAATTTCGCTATGAGCAAGCACTGGAACACATCCACCACAACTATTATGGACTGATGCCTCTTGCAATTGAGCTACAGCTGAGTATTATCTCTCCCTGCTGTCTTGGCATTACTTGCCCTTGCAGTGCTTTGCACTGCGGTGTATTCCATACCTATTGCTTCTGTTTGCTCATATGTTTATCATGGTTACAATGTATTCTTTTGCTGCATCAGTATTCATTGTTTATTTTTTGGAGTTACTGTTCAGGGTATGAGTTTATTATATCTTTCTCCCCTGTGTGCCCTTTTTTTTCCCTTGGCTATATATCATTTTCTTTTCCCATGTATTTTTGGTTGTATATTGGGTTATTGATTACATACTTTTCCCTATGCCGTGATTTACATTTTATATCTTGTAATCAGGCATTTATGCCAGTTGGGATATATATATATATATATATATATATATATATATATATATATATATATATATATATATATATATATATATATATATATATATATATATATATATATATATATATATATATATATATATATATATATATATATATATATATATACATATATATATAATATGTATTTTCTTTATTTTTTGTTTCATTAAGCTTTTTTTGTGTCACTATTTAATATATATATATATATATTTATTTAGATACATTCTAGCTTTTTGTTTCACACACAGTATTCCTTGATTAGTAGTCACTTTCTATATATACTATATACTATTTTTGGCTGTCACTAGTATGTTTATGTTTTTATGTTAGTGTGTCTTGTTGTATTTTCAATAAAATCTTGTTCATTTTTCTATCTCGGCAGAGCATCTGGTTCTTTGAGCTACAGTACAGTATATCTTCCTTTTTTAGATTTTTTGTGGTGTAATTTAGAGTGCTATTAAGGGGATTGTCTTTGTCCTTTGCAATTGTGTGTTTTATATATATATATATATATATATATATATATATATATATATATATATATATATATATATATATATATATCAGATGTTACAATATCCACTGAATTGATATTTCAGGTCTTTGCAAAGGAACTGCTTTTATTTATCAAATCATTTGCTGCATTTCATTTTCTGATCGTTTTTGCAACTGGTTTCTGATGCACTGTCTTGGTTTGGCATATTCCAACTTTCTATCTTACTTGGACTGAGAGGCATCACACCATATGTATGAGACCAAGTCAGTACCCTCCCCAGGTAAGATATTCCAACTCCCGGTTTAGTGATATACAGGAAAACTGGGGCCCTCCTCACAATTATACACACTAATAACCAAAATCTAGTTGGAGTTCAAAGTGGATGTAGATAGGCGGCAATGATGCACATAAATAATAAAATCATGCAATACTAGCCGCTGGTCTTTGCTGCTGCTCAGCCGGTAACGGATCTCCCACGATCCTCACACAGTATGAAGACACAATAAGGCGAGCGCAAGCCAGAAAAAACAAAAACAGAAAAAGCAAAATGTAAGTCATACAATAGCCTAAATTGCTAAAAATTGAATGGGTGAAGGGAGGGGAAATAGGATGGAAGGAAGTAATACAAAATCACTCACACGGCCATGTGTGAGTGTAAACACATCACAACAGAGGTGGCTTTAGCCTACGGCTTGCTTCATTGATCACTGGTCCTGACGGAGATCTCAGGAGAGAAGGAGGGGAGAACAGCAATATGTGTATGACACTGTCAAGTGACAATAAATGGTGGAGTGGATAAATTTGATATATAAAAACCACTCACATGGCCAAATGTGAGTGTAGACACTCAGAGATAATCCCAGCCTTAGAGGTGGAGCACAATCCTCTTTGGTAAATCACAGGCAGGGTAAGCCAGGTAAAAAACAGAACTTTATTGAATAAAAGAAGTAAAAAGTCCAATTGGAAATGTCCCAGAACTCACGGCAGCTCTCCTGTATGGCGCGATTGGCGTTGTACCCTGACTTCCATGTCCGAAAAGTCTGGCGGCGAATGGCAATCCAGGTGAAACTGTGGTGGTATAAAATGTCCAAAAATCCTCCTCAGAACAACGCGTTTCGCTCGTAAGCTTCGTCAGGTTCTAGAGGAGGGGTCTCTGTGTCTTCCTTATATGATGGATTTGATCAAAAATCAATCTGCTGCAGCTGGTATGGCGTGGGGTCATTGTGCAGTAGCTCCCACTGAAGTAAAGCTGTCCAAATACTGCTGCGGCCCCTCCTATCCTCCTAGTTACCTGTAACAAAGCGGGAATGTTCTCCGTTTCTCACGGAGTTTCCCACGCGGCGGCCGCATCATCAGACAAGCGCTAATGACGCTGATCATTGAAAGCACCCGCGGCACGGGAAAACAGCTTTAAAAACGCTGCGTCTGCTCGCGTTTTTAAAAATCCCGCGGTGGCGGCCGCAGGAGGTTAAAGGCGGCCGCCACTGTATGTGCCTGTAAAAATCTGCATAACCCAGCTCTTAAGTGACTCAAATATAGTTTGGGGGGGTTCACAAAGGGAAGGAGTATCTTCAGCAAAGTTAGGCTAACATAATCATACAACATGATGATGATGATAAAGAGTATTAAAACAGTTCCTACGATGCAGGGTCCTTCGAGCCATAGATAGGGCATTAAAATAGCTGCCCAGATGGGTGCCTGTCTCAGTATCCCTAAGGGAAGAATAGTTGTCCAGGTATATGACTATTAAAATTTCAATAACTCAGTACCTACATGGTACAAGGTGGTCAGTTTTTGTTTTTTCTGGCTTGCGCTCGCCTTATTGTAACTCCCGCTTTAGGCCTGCCCTTTGATAAGGCAACATAGTACCCAACCAGGCTGCAACTGCAGGCAATGCCCTGCGGACGAGTTTAACCCCAACACTGCCTTTTTCTGTTAGGACTTATAGTGTTGAGGACAGTGGAAAGCTATAATCAGGGGCACTTGTCTACATATAATTTTTCTTTTTTCCAATTATCCGGCATAAATTGCACATGTAAAGATACAGTATACTATAATATGCAAATTCATTGACAAATACAAATTTGGGGATTTTACATTTTTACATTTTGTTAAATATGACAAATATCCATCACATTATGTTTTTTCTAAGCCCCACAATTTATTCCCTCCTTATTTAGAGAAAAAACATTTTTAAAAATTTTTCTTTACAAGTTCAATGTTCCATTGTTATTCAAGGCATTGTAATACTCAATGCAGGACTTGTTTTAGATGCATATGCGTATGTATGACACACACAGCCATGCGTGTCTTTAACCATCAAGTTGAATTGCTCAGCTGCCCGGGGACAGTTCATTTGAAACCTTACAGCCAAAGCTTGAAAGATTTCAATGTAAAATATATATGGCCTGGAGTCTATTTCTATGGCCTAGTCGCAAGGTGGGGGGAGGTGCGGCTCATGGAGTCTGTTTTGTCTACTGCAATAGCCCTGTGTGTCATTCACCAGGAAGTTAAATTAAAGCATGAAACATTTCAGTGTGAAATTTTATTAAAGGTGATCACATAAATCTATCTATCACATACAGTATGTGTTGTTTGTGCTGTGCCAAACAACCATGAAATACAAGCATTTAGAAAGTACCGTAAAACTTAAGAAACATGAACATGAATATCACATTTTTAGAATAGTAAAGCTGGTAATATAAAAGTAAAAAATTGAAAGTTTAAAATATAGTGGTTTTTGACTTTCATCAACATCATCTTCTGGCTGTCAATTTGACGCTTTCATTTCTGGGAAAAAGATGTTGATCATGCTTTAAGTATACAGGTACGCATGTGCGAATGCAGACCAAAGTGCACAAACATCAATGCTTTTATGGGCTATGGCACGCATATAGTACAGTACAGTATACGTGTCATTGGGAATTACAGCTACTGTACTACTGTACAGTACATTATATTTACTTTCATTATAAAGCTTGCCAAGTGGGTGGAGATGACCCGATGTCCGAGGTGTACTGTGCGAAGCTGCTCGAGTCGACCATGTACTGCTGCGGCCAAGTTTATTCGAGCATTTGCCCGTTCTTGGCCGCAGCAGTAGCCTGGCGCGCGCCCGAGAGTGACGGGCGCGCGCCGAAGCAGCGGAAGAGCGCCCTCCGATCGGGGCGCTCTCCCTACCGCTGCCGGGTCCGCCGGGTCCCCCGGAACCCCCTGCCGCTGTCCCGCGATCGCGGGACACCAGGGCTCCCTCGGGGAGCCCCTGGACGCGCGTGCAGGGGGCGCACGCTCCCGAAGACGCGTGACCGCGCGTCTATGACGCGTGGCACGCCGAGGGGCGGCCACTAGCAAGCCGGGAAATCTCCCGGCTTGCGGATCTGGCCGCAGAGTAATAAAGCGTGTCGGTAGTGTAGTCAGGATGCAGGCTGACAGAGTTGTTTGGTCCCTGCTAATGCTATTGGGACAGGTAACCAGACAGAGCCATACATGTAAATCAGGTTGAGACTGGTACTAGGTGGTTTTCAGTGCTGGTTGAACCGTAATGGTAGTAGTATTGGTATTGAGGTAGGTACTCAGGCTGGTAAACTGGTGGTGGCACATTGGAGGCTCAGGAAGCAATCTCTTAGTTCCGATCTTTCTCCTTTTGAAGTTGCCATGATCAAACATACTCGTAAATGATGGGTGCAGTGACCAAAAACCTCTTTTGCTACCTGTATGTGGGGGTGTTCTAACAAAGTAATGATTCATTGACAAATTATGCAATATAGAATTCTTCCAACCGTGCGGGTTTGGTGAATTTTTGAAGTATTCATACTTGTCAATGATATAGTCATAGAGCTAAGATAAAGTCGCCTTCTTATCTGTTCCAGCATTAATAACAGAAAATATAATGTGTGCGAAACTGCATTGGAGTCTACTAAAATAAGTTGACATCATACTGTACAGTACATGTCCCATGCAACAGTCGGCAGTGAAGTCAATGTCAATAACGTACTGAACATTCTGTTTTGTAATAAAATTTGAAATACCTAAATTTGATAACGTCTTGAGTGTCCAAGTTCATTTAACAATGGGTTACTGTAATGTCCATACTTTTTATCTGACCTTAAAGACACCCTGTTTTCAGACATTAAGTATATATGTACTGTAGCATCCAATGTCTCCCATAAGAAAAGACATTCACTTTGCCATCTGTCAGACATATGCTGAGCTGCAACCACACAAATCATAATTCAGTCTGAAACTAAATACATGGGTAACAACTTGACAACATGTCATGAGTTCGAGGGAATGTAGATTGAATATGTCACCTGAAAAGCACGAGAAATGGCCGCACTTTTGTCTTGTGATGCAGCAGACATCCGGCGGTTGCACTTATATATATGGTTTACTAGTAATTTTAACTGACAGATTTTGCTGTGTTGATATATCTGTAAATGCATGTTTCTTAAAGCAAACTGACTGTTTTAATATCACACATTTGTAATACCTTATGTCTGTTTGTTGAACAATATTTTTCAAGGCATATTCTATAGCTTGTCTATCTATAGTTATATCCTTATCATTCCTTAATTTGTACATAAAGCCAGCTTTATCTGTGAATTAATAGGATAAAACTCTAATATTCTACTGTAAAGTGACTATGAACGTAGACATGATATGAAACAAGACACGAAGGCTTCTCAATACTGAAGTTTGTATTTAGAGTAGTAGTCATGTTATAGATTGTCACTTCACAGAAAAGGATTATCTGTATTCATCCTATTTATCCTTTCAAATCAGAAGCTTTACTGAAAATATTGTTGTAAAGAAGCACATACAGTCAGCATTTCAAAATAGAAAAAATAATACTACTTGTCAAGACATGTCTGATATATGACACAAAAAAATCTGAAGGCATATTTTTTTGTGCATGCACCTGTCTGTGGGTGAACAACAAGGCCCTGCACATTTTAATTTATAATCACTACTTTGCAAGAAACAGAGATTCTATTTAACAACTTGATGTTTTGACAACAATTAGTACAGCCTTTATAGAATATGCACACTGTATGATTATATATTGTGTTAAATTAAAGTAAGAAAGGAATATTTTGTTTTCTCTGAGAATGATACGTCCCTTTCTATTTGCATGCCATTACATATAATTTTAGTTTGATTTTACAACACAAGAAAAAGGCAACTTTTGCTTTTTAAGTGTTTCTATATCAGAGTGTCTTTGAACAAACTTTCAATGCATTGCAAACCCCTCTGGAAGATAAGTGGTTAAACAAACCCCACTGACATTGCAAATGCATTCAATTATTACTTTTTGGGGTGTGCTACTAACTTATTAGCGAAACAAAACCCAAACAACAAACATGAACCTCATTCTGTGAGTACCCCTATAGCCCCACCCTCTCCCAACACTGCTCACAATTTTCAATTTGTCCCAGTATCCAAAGAGGAGATTACACAAGCACTCCTCAAATTAAAACTAAGCAGCCAATGTGGACCTGACATACTGCAATCAAAGTTCCTAAGATGTGTTGCCCCAGCCTTTGCCAAACCAATTGCTTCCATAGTAAACTCTATTCTGTATGCAGACCATATCCCTAAAACCTGGAAAACTGCCAGAGATGTCCTAATTTTCAAAAGTGGGGACAAAAACACTGTTCAAACTACAGGACAATCTCTATGCAAATTCATGGAAAAATGCGTTCACTCCCAATTAAGCGATTAGTATACCAAGGCAAATTCCCCTTGTTAATTCAATCTGGCTTTCGACCCCAAACACTCCACTGTAACTACCCTGATAAAAGTTTGCAATGAAATCCAGTGTGGAATGGAACGGGGACAGCTCACTGGTGCAATATTCCTAGATTTTGCAAAGGCTTTTGATACTGTTGAACATGTTATCTTGCTTAACAAACTCCAGCGCACTGGAATAGGGAAGCATGCTTTAAACTGGTTTCATTCCTACCTGTCAGTTAGATCCCAACATGTGTCCATCACCTGTTGTGTCACCGCAAGGCTCTGTTCTGAGGCCCCTACTCTTCTCAGTGTTCATCAATGATCTTCCCACAGCTTGTATATACAGCTGAACCCTGTTATAACACGGTCCTTGGGGGCCAAAGAATCAGACCATGTTATAACCGGGATCGCGTTAAAATTTCACCTTTGACCGGCATCTAGATCTCTCTCCTCAACCACGTGCTCTCCTCTCTCTCTTGCGCTGTGGGCTCTCTCTCGCCCGCAGCTGTCGGCTCTCGTGCGCGGCGTCATTTATTTTATTTTTTTAAATATTCAATGCTTTATTGACAATGGACAAAACATTTTACACATGCAGGGAGAGAGAGATCTAGATGCATGTGAACACAGCTCTATGAAGGGAGGAGAGACCTGACAGCTGAGAAGAGAGATCTAGATGCTGGTAAGTCCTCGCGTGGCAAAATGGAGGCTTTCAATTCGGGAGCCATTCTCAGACTGCGTTATAACCGATTTCGCGTTATAACGGGCCGCGCTATAACGGGGTTTACCTGTATATACAAAATATATATACTGTTGTAATATAAATATAAATATACAAAATATATATACTGTACTGATATAAATATACAAAATATATATAATGTTCTAATATAAATATAAATATACAAAATATATATACTGTACTGATATAAATATACAAAATATATATAATGTTGTAATATAAATATAAATATACAAAATATATATACTGTTGTAATATAAATCAACAGAAATAACAAAATTATTAGATTTAAATTAAAATTTATTTTATTTTAAAGTTGTATAAATATACTTACGCGTTAGTTACCCTGGTGCCCTTTTGCGGTCTCTGTTTTTTCCGTGTGCATGATAGCTCACGGTGGTTGCTGGCACAACGATGCCAGAAGTAGCTAACCAGCGTTGGATAGCAGCAATTCGGTGTCCGCTCGTGTACATGTCCTTAATTCGCATGCTGAGTTCCTTGAAAATCTTTTTAACAGGCATTGCTGCGAGCAGAAAGAAATACAAACACAAGAATGTATATTCAATGTTTAGTCGATATGTATTCAAGGTGCAGTGAATCCACAAAATGGATGGTGTATGTATACGGTAATGACTCACATTAGAGTACGCCCACTTTCAACCCCTGTACCTGGTCTGTCATTGGAAAAAAAGGACAATTAGTTTAAGAGATACAGTACACAGTAAAAACAGTGGGGAAAAAAATGAGACACGATCTACTGCACTTACTCTGCTGGCGTCTTCACCCAGTTGATACCGCGCTCAATGATATGCGCTGTTGACGCGGTGTGCTTCGGATCATTGTCCTGGTAGAAGCGGTGACCATTGGGGAACTCGCGTGTGATATATTGCATAATCTCAGGGACAATGTTGTCTTGGAAGAAAGCTTTATTCATTATTCCTATAGCAAGAAAAGAAAAGTCCTCAAAAAACTGCACAATAGTACAGCACAGTGCATACAGTAAGGTTACACTAGTAAAGTACAGTGCATAAGGCTACATTATATTTGATATATTTTACCTTCAAAGATGACAATGCATCCTGGTCCACGCCTAGAGATGGCACCCCACACATGCAGCTTCACGGGGTGTTTTGGCCGCGGCTTCAAAGATATGCGGCCTTTTTTGTGGAATGCAAAGCTTGCATATCTCTCCAGCGACACAGTAGACTCATCAGTGAAGATGCAATCCTGGAAAGTCTCCCCACTGTCAATCCATGCCTGGGCCTGGACCACTCTTTTGATTTTGTTTGCGTCCCGTATCATGGGGTACACTCTGTAATGACAAGGAATAAATCATTTTAGCGGTACAGTACAGTTTCCTAAACAACACTTTTACCTCCTGTACTGTCCAGTACTAACCTCACACGTCCATATTTCCATCCAATGATGCGTCTCATCTTCTTTATGCTGCTCTCGGATACAGTCAGATTGTGCTTTTCCCGCAGAGTGTTTTTGACCCTTAATGCACTCTTCTCATCATTCTCCTCACTTATTTTGTCCACCAGAAGAGTTGTCTCCCTACAATGTAAAGAAAAACATTCCGGTAAGTAAAAAAATTAGAGACAGTAGATCAAGAGGATACAATTTACTGTTCTATTAATACAGAATGCAGCAATACAAAACTGTTGAAATATAAATATAAATATACAATATATATATACTGTTGTAATATAAATATAAATATACAAAATATATACACTGTAGTAATATAAATATAAATATACAAAATATATATACTGTTGTAATATAAATATACAAAATATATATAATGTTGTAATATAAATATAAATATACAAAATATATATACTGTTGTAATATAAATCAACAGAAATAACAAAATTATTAGATTTAAATTAAAATTTATTTTATTTTAAAGTTGTATAAATATACTTACGCGTTAGTTACCCTTGGTGCCCTTTTGCGCTCTCTGTTTTTTCCGTGTGCATGATAGCTCACGGTGGTTGCTGGCACAACGATGCCAGAAGTAGCTAACCAGCGTTGGATAGCAGCAATTCGGTGTCCGCTCGTGTACATGTCCTTAATTCGCATGCTGAGCTCCTTGGAAATCTTTTTAACAACCATTGCTGCGAGTAGAAAGAAATACAAACACAAGAATGTATATTCAATGTTTAGTCGATGTGTATTCAATGTGCAGTGAATCCACAAAATGGATGGTGTATTTATACGGTAATGACTCACATTAGAGTACGCCCAAGTTCAACACCTGTACCTGGTCGCCATGCATAAAAGGTTACACACTTTGCATAGCCCACCACTCGATGATCTTTATCTGAACTTGCCCTTGTCCAGATACTGCATTGTGCCACATGCTTCCATGGAGCAACCCCGATTCTACGGACGCAGGAACCCACTCGCCTCTGCCGTGCCTGTCAAGCAGAAAAAGCGAAAGGCGGTTGCCGTTTCCACGCCAAGGCAAAGCGACAGGTTAAGGCCAATAAATGCTCAACATGCTCAGCATGCTCAACAGACGTGAGATGTTCTGGATATTCAGTATGGACACACTTTACCCATCTGGAATCAATCAAGATTGGGAATTGATTCATTTTCTTTAAAATAATTAATGATTTCGATATTTACACTGTTATATACATAATGTTTTTCAATATATATATATTTTTTTTATTCTATGATAATTTGGTTATTTCAGATCTATTTATTTAGTTCATTCATCAGTGGTATATATACTACATAGATTTTTGGTTCTATCAAATATATGTTATATAAATTATTTTTCATTATATTATTATACATTTCATTATTTTTATTAATTTATGGGATGTGGTTCACACAATTAGATAAGTATGTGTATATGTATTGATTCATTAGATATATGTTATATATATTATTTCTTATTATATTATCATACATTTCATCATTTTTAATAATTTATGAGATGTGGTTCACAAAATTAGATAAGTATATGTATATGTATTGATTTATATATCACGATTACTATAAAATTTGACTATATTTATCACATTTATATAATCACATATTTTATGTATCTTCCCTTTTAAAAGGGTTAAGTGTGTCTATTCATAGGTAATATATATTTTTTGTCTTTTTATATATATAGCTTTTCCTTCTTTTTTAAATATTTATATGGTTTAGTTTTCAATTTTCATGTTGTAGTATATCCCTTAATATAGCTTTATGTTTTTATTTATTTATTTTTGATGATTGTGTTTTGTCGTTTTTTTTAAAATTATCTTGCTTTGTAGTTTCTGCTTTGTACAGTGAGCACTTTTGTCCTCCTTGGGCTTCCGTAGCTGGTTGCTCCGATCTCCATCTTGGTTTTTGGGAGGAGGCTCTCAGTGACAGGGAAGCTGCTGACAGGTCAGAGACTCAGCAAGTGGGTTGTTATTTTGGTTTTAATAATGTTGTTTACCTTTTTTTGCATGCGCGATTGGGGTGGTGTGTCCAGCCATGAGGCAACCGTAGTTTTTCACCTGACCACGTGATCGGGGAGTGTTTTTTGGCACAAATTCACTTCCTCATTCGGGCATCCATAAATAGGTGATTTCTTTGCACACTGGTTACTCTTTGATAAAGCGCTATGACAGCGCGAAACGCGTTAGAGAACCTGTTTTTTCTGTAGCTCTGTCTACTTATGCACTAGAATATAAGCATTTTTAATTTTGCTATTAGCCTCCAGCCCTTTATTTTTTCAAGCAGTGCTCCACCATTCTTTTCTACTGTGATCACCATTACCGGAAGGAGGCACGCTGCATTTTCCAGGACATGTGCTAACCGTGAGTGAACTGTTCTTTTCAAATATTATGCAGTCTGTATATATTACTAGGCGATTTATTGCCCAAGCCTAGGGATTTAGGTGTGTTGCTACCATTAGTGGGTGTGTGGTGGGCTTTCTTCGTTGAGTGCTCATTACACATACTCACTGTGGGGCTTTTCACCCCTTATTGGTTATCCCACACTATGGCTACAAGGTGAGCATCTAAGCCTATATACTGCACATTTATTTTTTGAAGATATACTCTCTCCTAGACTATATGCTATATTGCAATCATAATCCGGATATTGGAAGCACTTATCGGGGATTTATTTCCCATCTCTACTAAGGCCAATAAAGAAAACCTTCTGCTGACCCCAAAGGCTAAGGGTTTTCATAGACGTCAGCCTTATTATGTCAAGAAGATATACGGTGATGTACTCTCGACGCAAAACGATTGGCAGCCAACCCATCGAACCCGCAGACCACTTCCTCACATACACTTCGACGACTCTGCCGTCGCTGTCCCGGAAATCTTCAGCCTGTCTTCTCCACCCCTCGTCCTTGACACTGCCGCCGCCCTCACGGAAACACACAGGCCATCTTCTCCAGTTCTATCCGACGACGCTGTCTCTTAAATCCACAGATCACTTTCTCCTTTGCTCTTAGACGACTCTGCTTCTCGCCTGGAAATCCAAAGGTCACTTTCTCCATCCCTCTTTGACGACGCTGCCGCTTCTCCTCTACCGGATATCCACAGGTCACCTCCTCCACTCTTCTTCGACGTCGCTGCCGCTTCTCTCCATGGAACCCCCATCTCATCCTCTGTTGCACCCATCCACCCAGATGTTCACACACCATGCACAAGAAGCAGCTCGTTAGACCGGATGCTGAATGGGATAACTGTGGATCTCCCCAGGAACTCTATTGTGCTGGCAAAGATAGATTTGCTTCTGGACACAATGCTAAATGTGGAGCAATGGATGCTACAAATGGATCAACGGATGCTACAAATGGATCAACGGAAGGATCAACGGATGGAGAAGATAGAGGCTGACATAGCGGGCATACATTATTTGCTCGGTGTTAATGCCCCTGGAGCAGTATTTGATGAATGGGACCTTCGACCCCCTTCCATCACCAAGCGCACCCCATCCACCAGAAGATGTAGTGTACATGTATGCCGTTGAGGAGGACATGACAACCCCGTCAAGACCACGCCAGGAGACAACACGGCGACCAAGACCGGAGGAAAGCTTCCTCCCAGACAACCTACCATCGCCCGTCGCCTCAAGCACACCCGCTCCCAAAAGACCTACATTCGCTCGCATTGATACTGTGCCCGACATCACCCTGTGCGATCTGCCACCGGCGCTCAGGGAGAAGTATAGGGTGAAGAGTGCTGGTGCACCCCACAAGTATGCCTTGTTACTTTTAAGCACCATGTTCCCTACTCGTTGTACTGCGACTGGGCCTTCAAAGTGAACTACGAAGGAAATCGCGTTAAAATTGCGCTTCCTGCCAATTTAAGAAAGAACATTCAGGATGAAATGCGGCGCTTTTATCCAATTACAGATGCTGTAATGAAAGGCGTTTGAGACTGCATTAATGGCGTTTTGCGCCATGCAAGGAATCGGCCATGGACGGACAATGTGGAGGACTTTCTGTAAGACAATATTGTTGTGCTGAACTGTATTGTACTCTACATGATTTGACCTGCTGTACTTAAATAAAGGAGATGTTGTTGTGTGTTTTTTTTACTTGTATTAATACAGAAATGTTATAACTTGCTGTCCACACACATAGGACCTGCACAATTCCAGTCCCTGAGGGTCGCAAACAGGCATGGTTTTCAAGGTTGTCCTGAAAACCTGCCCTATTTGCTGCCCTCGAGGACTGTAGTGGTGCAGGTCTGACTGACAGTTTTGCACACCATCACACTGTACTGTATATGTTTCTTTAATAAAGGAGATGTTTCGTTTGTATACTGTATTTTATGAATAAAGTTTTTTTTGTAATCACAGGTAAGACCATACTGTTGTGCTGAACTGTATTGTACTCTACATGTTTTGACCTGCTGTACTTAAATAAAGGAGATGTTGTTGTGTGTTTTTTTACTTGTATTTATACAGAAATGTTTTAACTTGCTGTCCACACACACAGGACCTGCACAATTCCAGTCCTTGGGGGCCGCAAACAGGCACAGTTTTCAAAGGTTACCCTGAAAACCCGCCCTGTTTTCTGCCCTCAAGGACTGTACTGGTGCAGACTGTTTTGCACACATTCCACTGTACAGTATATGTTTTGACTTGCCTTTCTTTAATAAAGGAGATGTTGCATTTTGCTTATTTTATGAATAAATAATTTGTTTTTAAAACATGTGACTGTAAACCATACTGACTAACATAAATGTTTTCACAAATGTAGCAGTAAACCATATACCTGTTGATGTTTTGAATTGCTGTGCACTTAAAATGTTTCTACATTGTACAGTATTTGTAAATAAGTGTTTTTGTACTTACTCCACCAATAAAAGAACATGTTGATTTGTTTTACATTGTTCCATTTGCTCCTTTGCTACTGTAACAAAATACAGTGTTTCTAGAATGTCGAGGCATACTGCACTGTATACTGTAGGCATGCTCAGTATAAGAGTATTAAAAAAATATAGAAGACACAAACTGTACTGTACTGTATGTACTGGCACTGAATACTGTAGAAGACACATAATGTATGTGATACATGTAGAATAAATGCATAGTTTTTATTTTTTCGGGTTTATTACGCAGTATACTCTACTGTATATAAAAAAGTATTGTACAGTATACTGTACAGCCGGAAAACATCAGCATACTGTTTCAGGTACAGTATTACAGTATTCTATCCTAATCAATAACTACGGCCGCTAAACTGTAGACTCCGGTACGTGGATTTTTAAATCCGATTCAGCAGGCATTGTTACACAACGCGATATTATCCATTGAAATCCCTCCATTAGCCGTTTTATTTTCTGAGGAAAAACAAAAAGAAAGGTTTTACTGTAATGGTCAGCCCCCTAAAGAAGTTCCCAGCCAGTCCCACCAATAATTTTCTTGGGGGGCGTCTCCTGTTCACATGCGCATGCGCCTACCGTCGATGTAATGACACGTATACTGTATGCGTTTCAAGAAGGTTCCAATGCGCATGCGCCTAGCGTTCCACCAATACAGTAGTTCAGTATCTGCAGTACAGTACTGTAGAAGCCGCTCAGCCAATAATATTGCTTACAGGAGAATCACCTGACTTTTGAATCGCACCGATATTGATACTGTATTGTCAAAATAAAAAAAACACAGAAAATAATACTACAACAATACTCAACATAGAATTTCTCATTCAGCTGGCGCCGGCGCCGGTCCACTGCCAGTCCAGCATTCTTGATCATCCACGTCGATAGTTTGCAGCGGGACTAGTCCACCTGTAGTCAGCTGATGAGGCTGGAAATTGCTTAGGTACATGCAAGCTTGATCAAAACTGCACGCGAAATCCGGCACAGGCTCAGGGTTGTCACTGACGGTGGGACCGTCATTGGAAGCCGGTGCTGGTGCATTGCTTGGCAGCGACTGTCGTTTCTTAGTTGGTTTTAACACAACCCTTCGCCTTTTGCCGTCATCATGATCATAGATACTGGAAAAAGCTGGTGATACACACCGATACCCTCCAACAAATTGTGGCTCAATACGATAAAAACAGGGATCGCTACATAACCTTTTCCTTATTGCACGCTTCCACGTATGAGGAGCTGGCGAAAATTTGTAAAAGTCATAGTTTTCGACAAAATACTGATAAATTTGAACAACTGTTGCCATCTTATCTTCTGTTGCATTAATCGCGGCCCAAATCAAATACTCATAACTTCTGTCGGGTTTTTGGAAAGCGGGCTGCACTTGAACACTCATGGCGGGCGAGTCTCTGGAGAATACTGTAACCGAAACTGGTCTTTGTCTTTCTTTAATATGAAAAGCCTAAATTGATACATTTTTGCAACCTCTTCCTTCAGTCTCAAGGCCAAGTTACAATAGCACTCTGTGGTATCTTTTTTAAACGAAACACCTGCAAGTCGACACATTACTGAAGCGCATGCGCATTACAATTCATGAATATCTGCCATCTGGCGGACACGCGAAGAATTGCAACCTATTAAATCCGAACCATTCTCAATAAACGCATCAACCGCGAGTCAGCCGGGCATGACCCATGGCTGGGAACGCAAAATGAACGCGGCATGCGCCAGGTGAAGTGCGTCGCATTCCAGGAAAAAGCCAGGGAAAAAACGGCGATGTGTTAGACTCAGATGTGCCGCAGCAGTACCATATATTCAACATTAATTGAGAAATAAATACATGACTCCTGTATTACTCCTTGGTTATTGCTATGACCTGCTGCTAGATGGTGTGGGCAATCAGCGTGAATCTGAGAGTAACTTTATATGGTATAAGATATACCTAATAAGACAATGCAATCAATATACGTATCTTAGAAATAATGCCATTCATAGAAGTAAACTAACATATAAGCCCACCTCCGCCATTCAGATACATTAAGATACAAAAATAACCAGTAAAGGGGAGCACACAGCGGTGCTTTAAACAACCAGCTACAAGCTAGTCCCTAGTATAAGGAGGGGTGTCCAGGTACATGCCCAGGTACCCTGAACCTAGTATAGGGGTTCAGGGGATGCTCCAGCTATATGATAAAGCTGTGAGTGGGTTTTTGTGTGTAGAAAGTATTAAGGTCATTTTTAGAGTGTGGCAAGGATGAGGCTAGTAAGTGTAGACCGTATATCCCCTTATGCCATCCCTGACACCAGAACAGGGACTTAAACATTTTTATCACACAAGATACAGGACATAGTATATTTTATTAAAGAGTTAGTTTAATAGGTATATGTACTAATAAACTGTAAATGAACTGTGGGATTTTCGAGTCCTGGATTCCAAGAGACCAGATGGCTACCAAGCTTCGTGCCTATGAGTCTGTGCTGAGTCCTGACTTGAAAGCCTCAGGGATGTCAAGGTGTTAGAACAGGCGGGGTACGGCAGTTACACTTGAATACCTCCGTCCTGGGCTAACACAGGGCTATCCGTCCACCATTTACCCTTCCCCAGACTCTGTGGAGCCTGGACAGCGGGTGGGCTCAGTATGATAAGAGGCAGAAGTGTCAGATTGGTGCATGCCCCTTGGCAGACTGAGAAAAAGTATGAGGTTGGAGGGGTTGACACCAGAAGGAGAAGAAGTTGCATTTGGCAAAGGGTCACTTTATTTTTCCCATGTATAATCCCGGGTCCCTGGCTTATGGTGCTATTTAGCTGCCAGGAACCCTACGATTTCAGGGGTAACCAGAGGGCTCAACCTTTAACCTTTATTGTATAGCCTCGTTACCCCTCCTGTCACAATAAGGAAATTTCGAATATTGCAAATTGGAAGCGGAAGAGTGGAATTATTGAATGACATTACACAATAGTAAGATAATGGAAAACAGGAAGCTAAAGGTAGATTTTAGGAACAGTACTGTACTGTATAGTCTAAAATTGTTGTCAATGATATTCAAGAGAAAATAATTCAAATCAATATTATTTTTAAAGCTTCCAATGACTGATTTCCAGATCAGAACCAATGCTAACACCACCGTAACTCCTGTTACTAGTTTTAAATACTTGGGCATATGGTTTGACTCTCATTTAACATTCGGGATACACATTGATACCCTGACATCCAAAACCTATGCCAAACTAGGTGTACTTTACAGGAACAAATTCTCCATAAGTCGGCTGGTCAGAAAGCGTATCGCACAGCAGATGCTAATGCCAATTATTGACTATGGGGACATAGTATGCGGCTCGGCACCCCAAACCCACCTTAGCAAACTTGACACCCTCTACAATTCAATATGACATTTTGTTCTCCAATCTAACTACAATACATATTACTGTGAAATGCTCAAAGATTGGTCATCATTTGAGTCTAGGCGCAAAGTTCATCTTTCCTCTTGCCTTCAAATAATTTCGGGGCAAGCTACCCGTCTATCTGAACAAGCTCCTCATCATTACCACATGCAGCACATATCATCTGAGATCTGACTCCAAAAGACTGTTCTGGTCCCAAGGTTCAGCAAAGTATCTGGCCTTTCCTCCTTCTCTTACCATGCACCCCAAAACTGGAACATCTACTGCAGACTCTCACAGGAACCACCAGTCTAAGTTCTTTCAAAACTAAAGATGTCTCACATTTTAATCTGGTCTGTAACTGTTACATACTCCTATAACATATATTATCTCTAACTGTGCATACTATGTTTTGTATATAATGTATACCCTGTTCACTTATGTAACTGTATTTGTAACCATGTATTATTTGTCATCTTAACTCTATGCCAAGGACATACTTTAAACGAGAGGTAACTCTCATTGTATTACTTCCTGGTAAAACATTTTTATAAATAAATAAATAAAGGTAAAAAATGTGGGCCATGTGTGATCCAGAATTGTATCGGTTATATACCTGTAGAAGACATTTTAAGAACTAGCAACTTAATGTATACACATATCCATAGATCTCTGTTATTGACTTAACGAAACATTAACCTAATGCCGCATTAAGTGCTGTTTTTGTCTAGAAAGGGCATTGTGTCAACAATAACCACAGTGATGCATACCTGCTGGTAACAGGAGGGCCTGAGTCTCCCGCGATGGTATGGGGGACAACAGGGACAGGCTTCTGGAGGTTAGTGCCTTCATTTTCTAGCAATGGTGCAGCGCCTCCATCTCTGGCGAGCCCTATAGGGGTATGGGTGAAATCCTCCCAGAGAAGCCCCGCAATAGGGCGAGAGATTTCAGTCTCAGTCTCTTTGTAAAAAGTATCAAGTCTCTTTATTGTACACAGCTCTCAGCAGCAGCAGATCATACACAATGGTTTCTTCCTCCTTCTCCTCCAGACTATACCCCTTCAGGATGGGCTGTCTGGGCTCTCACTCTCCCCGCCACCACCCCAAGATGCAGACCCTCCGGGTGGGTGCTAGCTCTCCTCACCCTTTAGGCAGGGTGAGGGGCATTGGTCCACCATTGTTCTCTCAACTCTACTCAGGCTGGCCTGAGCTCCTCCAAATGTAGGGCCTGTCTCTCCTGGAACTCATTCCTCCTGATCCCAGGACAGAACTCTCTCTTCTCACTCCCAAAACAGAAGTCACTCTAACCACTACTGCCACTGACAGGATCAGGCAACTAAATTTAGACAGCCCCACTCATCATGATGTCAGCAGGCCAT
This sequence comes from Ascaphus truei, assembly GCF_040206685.1. NCBI lineage: Eukaryota > Metazoa > Chordata > Amphibia > Anura > Ascaphidae > Ascaphus > Ascaphus truei. The sequence continues at coordinate 524,646,424 of NC_134483.1, forward strand.
CATGATGTCAGGGGGGCTTACCTCCACCAATCAAGGCAGGGCTTGAAGCGGGGGAAACCCATGATAACTACTGGCGGCCTGCCCATAGCAGGACTTACACTAGTAGGAGGATAGATATATAGCCCTATTTCTTACCAGGGCTACACTAATAACAAATACAACTGCTGTTATTTTGCAAATAATTAGCTTTGTGGATATTTGTTAACCTCAGGGAAAATGATGGCCATTGATGAGTTAACAGTTCTGTGTGCATCTGGTCGCTGCAGGTGCAGATCCTCCCAAGTCTTCCCTTCCTCTTCCTGTGTCCTGGGTGACACAGTGGATTTCACTATGAGCCGTCAAACTCTCTTCTGGGATGAGGCTTGATGATGTCAAGTTGTCTTGCAATTCTCTGGGTTGCCCAAGGAGATCGCTTACAGTCCACACTATTGCCCTACGCGTTTCTCAGATGTTCTGTCTGCTTCCTCAGGGACTAATGGGATTTAAAAATACTTGTCTGTTAATATATTTATTACAATGTCAAATGTATAGTTTGGAAGTGAGAGATATTTTAATTCACATGTATTTAAAAATGTGCGCAAATACATCTTTATTCAGAAAGTATCATATTGTGGGATTTATTCACAGAATACACTGTAACACGTGTGAAAGATAATGTTGCATGACTAGATTTAAAACATCACCTAAATATGGGGCTGCTTTCATTTTAGAAAAACAGTTTGCCAATATGAAGAAGAGCAAATGTATAAAAACAACTTTATTCATAGCCCTTGTGCCTCAGGGACCACACATGTGTTACTTTGCAAAATACTCTAGCACTGAAATCGTGAAAAAATAATTGCATCAGATTTCAATGAGCATTTACACAAAATAAATATAACTTAAGGTCTGAAGATATCAGCTATTATCTATGGCTTTACACTATTCATAACTTTGTCCAGTAGATGGCATCTAAGATCTGTTAGGGGAACAGTTTTGGGATAAGCAAATTGAGCTGCATATACTGTAGTGTTCTTTTAGAATCACAAAAAAGTGGCATATTGACCACCTTTATGCTTTACGAGCGGTGCGCAAACTGGGGCGCGCGCCCCCCTAACTGACTGTGCCGGGTGTGGGGTTTACAGAGGCCCTGCACGCTTCCTGAAGGCACTTAAATTAAGTGCCGGGGAAGTAGCGAAGGCCTCTGTAAATCTTACTTACGTTGGCCCCGGCGGCTTCTTGCCATGGCATTGCGGTGTCAAATTACATCATGATGCCGACACCGGAGCCGAGGTTAGAGGGGGGGCGCAGAGAGAGGGGAACTGCTGGCAAGGGGGGGCGCAGGGAAAAAAGTTTGCGGTCCCCAGTGCTATACAATACAATGATGTTGATCCAGCACTATTACACAGAAAGCCCTTGTTCAAGTCAATGGGGCATTAGATGTGGTAGAGCCTGCTCGGAACAATCGCGCTACAGTATACTGTATGCTGAAAAAATAAATACATTAGGGGAATTTCAGTTGAAGTATAACAGGAAGAAACCAGAAGAAGTACAATTATCCACATAAAATGAATTTGTAGGTTTCAAAGTGTAGTGCTACTGTTTTCTTGTCTCAAGTCACACAATCTTTCATTTGGTCCTCGAAGTTTCTAGAAAAATGTCCAGAAATATTCCGTTTTTGTTATCACAGATACTACATGTGAATCGTTTATCAGACAATTAGCCATCGATCAGTGTCAACAATTCAGCATTGTTATGATTCATAACTCATGCTACTGTACATGCGAACAGTGGTTCTATCTACAGTATACAGTATAAGCAAATTATTTATTTATTATTTATTTATTTATTTATAAAATATTTTACCAGGAAGTAATACATTGAGAGTTACCTCTCGTTTTCAAGTATGTCCTGGGCACAGAGTAAAACAAATAATACATGGTTTCAAGTACAGTTACATAAATGAACAGGGTATACATTATATACAAGACATTGCGTCCACAGTTAAAGAAAATATATATTATGAGCGTATGAAACAGTTACAGACCAGGTTAAAATGTGAGACAGACTTAGATTTGAAAGAACTTAAACTGGTGGTGGATGTGAGAGTCTCTGGTAGGTTGTTCCAGTTTTGGGGTGCACGGTAGGAGAAGGAGGAACGTCCGGATACTTTGTTGAGCCTTGGGACCATGAACAGTCTTTTGGAGTCTGATCTTAGGTGATAAGTGCTGCAAGTGGTAGGGGTGAGGATCTTGTTCAGGTAGCTGGGTAGCTTTCCCATGAAGAATTTAAAGGCAAGACAGGAAAGGTGAACTTTGCGCCTAGACTCTAGTGTTGACCAATCTAGTTCTTTGAGCATTTCGCAGTGATGTGTGTTGTAGATGCATTGGAGAACAAAACGACAAATTGAATTGTAGAGGGTGTCAAGTTTGCTAAGGTGGGTTTGAGGTGCCGAGCCATATACTATGTCTCCATAGTCAATAATTGGCATTAGCATCTGCTGTGCATCTGCTAGCTTTCTGACCAGGAGACTTAGGGAGGATTTGTTCCTGTAAAGGTACCCCTAGTTTGGCGTAGGTCTTGGTTGTCAGGGTATCAATGTGCATCCCGAATGTTAAGTGGGAGTCAAACCATAAGCCCAGGTATTTAAAATTAGTGACAGGTGTTAGGGTGGTGTTAGCGTTGGTTCGAATCAGGAGCTCAGTCACTGGAAGCTTTACAAATTTAGGCTTGGTCCCAAATACCATTGTTACCGTCTTGTCAGTGTTTAAAATCAGTTTGTTTTGAGAAATCCAGTTTTCGAGTCTCAAAAAGTCAGACTGAAGTATGTGTTGAAGGTCAGAGAGGCTATGGCTGTGTGCATATAGGATTGTGTCATCTGCATACATGTGTATTGAGGCTTCCTTACAAGCTGTGGGAAGATAATTAATGAACACTGAGAAGAGTAGGGGCCCCAGAACAGAGCCTTGCGGGACACCACAGGTGATACCCAGGGGGTTGGAGTTAAAGCCTGAGATGGACACATGTTGGGATCTTCCTGATAGGTAGGACTGAAACCAGTTTAAAGCATGCTTCCCTATTCCAGAGCGCTGGAGTTTGTTAAGCAGGATAGCATGATCAACTGTGTCAAAAGCCTTTGCAAAATCTAGGAATACTGCACCAGTGAGTTGACCCCGTTCCATTCCACACTGGATTTCATTGCAAACTTTTAGCAGGGTAGTTATGGTGGAGTGTTTGGGACGAAAGCCAGATTGGAATTGGCTAGGGAAATTTGTTTTGGTATAGAAATCGCTTAGTTGGGAGTGGACACATTTTTCCATGACTTTGGATAGAATTGGGAGAAGTGAGATTGGCCTGTAGTTTGAGACAGTGTTTTTGTCCCCACTTTTGAAGATTGGGACAACTCTGGCAGTTTTCCAGGTCTTAGGGATATGGCCTGCAGCCAGGATAGAGTTGACTATGGAAGCACTTGGTTTGGCAATGGCTGGGGCACCAAGTTGTAGGAACCTAGATTGTAGTAAGTCAGGTCCACATTGGCTGCTTAGTTTTAGTTTGAGGAGCGCTTGTGTAATCTCCTCTTCAGATAATGGGCCAAATTGAAAATTGTGGGCAGTGTTGGGAGGGGGTGGGATTAAAGGGGTACTCCCAGGATGAGATTCAGGTTTGTGGTTTTTGCTGCGTTTCGCTAATAAGTTAGTGGCACACCCCACAAAGTAATCATTGAATGCATTTGCAATGTCAGTGGGGTTTGTCAGAGTAATATCCCCCTTAGTGATATTACTTGGTTGTTGATGGTTAAGAGGCTGGAATATATTGTTGAATATAGAAGTTCCAGAAGTTAGCTGGTTTGATGTATTTTGGTGGAGATTGTCAGAGTAATATTGTGCTTTTGCATGCCTTGTTTGCCTTGTGCACATGTTCCTCATGCATCTGTAGTGATTGAGATCCTTGGTAGTGCCAGTTACTTTGTAGCTTTTCCACAAGGCATCCCTGAACTGGTAGAGTGCTATAAGGTCAGGTGTAACCCATGGAAGGTGGGCCCCCCGTACCCTTATTTTGCGTAGTGGAGCATGGTTATCGCAGAGTTTTAAGAACTCAGATTGGAAATAGTAGAGCGCAGAATCAGGGTCGGGAATTAAATCGATTCTGTGCAATGGGCAGTTGGTAAGGTCATCCAGAAACTGTTGTGGGTTAAAGTTTTTAAATGTTCTAGTGAGGAGAACTTTAGGGCTTGATTGGAGCGGTTTAATTTTCCTTACACAGTACACTATTGCATGGTCACTGAAAATATCAGGAAGGATGCCAGAGGATTGGATTCTGCTGGGGTTTGAGGAGAGAATCCAGTCTAGCAAGGAATGGTTATGCGATTTCAGGTTTATCCGTGTGGGTTGGGAAATGAGTTGCGATAGGTTAAGTGACTTGAGTTGTATCTGGATTTTGTGGTTTTAGGGTCAAGCCAATTGAAGTTGAAATCCCGAAGAACTAGCAGCTCACTCTTCTTATTCAGAGAGGAAATGGAGCCAAGAAATTGGGTGATATCAGTCAGGGATTGTAGAGGGGCTTGAGGGGGCGGTAGATGCCAGCAAGCAAGATTTGCTTAGAAAAGGGTAGGCAGATTTTGCCAACTAGAATTTCAAAAGAGGGTGGGCTTGGTGGGCAATTTAGCAGTGTAACTTGTAATGTGTCTGCAATATAGAATAACACCCCTCCTCCTCTCTTTGACCTATCTCTCCTAGAAATAGAGTAGCGCTGAATAGCGATATTTGCATCAGGTGTTTTAGGGGTTAGCCATGTTTCTGTAAGAACGATGGCTTTGGGTTTATGCATAAGGCACCATGCCCTTAGTTCGTCCAGTTTGGGCAGTAGGCTCCGGATGTTTATATGGGCGACAAATAGCCCTTTTTGGAATTTAAAGGTGGAATTCTCAGGGGCACGGGACAGAGCTGAAATGGGAGGACCTGGGTTAGGTTCAATATCACCTGCTAAAGAGAGTAATAGTATGAGTAGAAATTTGGGTAGTTGTTTGCAAGTTGTAGATTTGTGATGTTTGCCATTTGAGTGAGAGGTGGTTGGTGTGCTGGTTTTTAGAGTTCTCCACCAACATTCATTAGATAGTGAAAGGCTTTTGAGTAGTCCAGGGTGTATGGTGATGTTGGGTGTGGGCCAGGATGGAGGAGATTGTAGTGGATAGAGGGAGTAACATCTCCATGAGGCCAGGAGAAAGAAAAAAGTTAAAATACATAGCAGGCTCATGATGCTAGAGGTAGGCAGTGCTGCAAGGAGCTGTTGTGAGCAGAGTCAGTGTGTGCAGACTAAACAGCAGGTGTGTGCCTGTTCCTTGTCAAATGTTTAGCTGTATTGCAATGCTAGAGTCATTCAGGGTTTCAGTGTAATTGTGCAGTCAGTTTTGGGAGAGACTGCAGTGAATAAGTTGTAAAGGGGTGGGGGGTTGAAATAGGCAGGTTAGCAAGCATGGGATCATAGTGTGATCTGAATAGCTTACCGTTTGTTGTCTTTAGTAAAAGAGGATGCGCTAAACAAACATTTAAAAAAAGGTCTAAACTACATATACAATAATAGATCTTCATAAAAAAGAAACTGTTCCCAGTTCCAACGATGATGTCTTCAGGATAAAATTCAGCACACCTCAATTAAAAAAAGACAAAGAGAAAAGAAAAGATAATGAAGCGTGTTCAGAAAAGCTTCCAATCAATTGCCATGGGTGAGATATGAACTTATATGTAAGTGCCTGTGTTCAGGCACTTAGAGGTATCTTTATTCCTTCTCCCTTGTTCTCTACAACAAAGACAGGAAAAAGGTGCTCCTTCTTAAAATATCACTTTTATAAAGGTATTTTCTCACAAGTATACAGTGTATACATAGATAAAAGGGAACCAGTTTGTGTGTTTTTCTCCCCCCCGGTTACCGCGACTCTCCACACCGTTCCAGCCGGTGTCCGACTTCACTTCCGGTTCTTGGGTGTTACACAGTATCTGGTTCCCATCACCCTACGCGTTTTGAAGGAGGTTTCCTTCTTCCTCAGGATTCCCCTAACACAGGCACTTGCACGTAAATGCACTCACCCATGGCGATTCTTTGGAAGCTTTTTTGAACGTGCTTCACTATTTTTTATTTTCTTTTTCTCTTTGTCTTTTTTTCTTGAGGTGCGCTGAATTTTTTCCTGAAGACAATGGTCCTATCTAGTAGTGTCATGGGAGACCAGGTTATTTATACCTTTTTACCAGGATCATTCATTGAGCAAAACAAGGTTATTAAATAAATTGTAGTTTATTTGGCATAAATAATCTGACACACAATGATACACAAAATACAGCCAAAAAGACAAACATACGTTGGGACACGGGTCGAAAACTAGACTTTTCTAGATTCAGGGAACACTATGGGAAAGTTTTACTTTGACCGGGAATTAGCCTGGAATCTCCTGGAACCTAAATCTTCTGAGAATTTGGTCCCTCCTGACTGCAAGTTAGTCCAAATCTCCTGGTACTCAAATCGGCATAAAATCCCAGCCGTGAACTCTACGCTTGATTATGAGAACTTGGATGCAAAATGCTGGACTTAGTCTCTGGCGGGCAGACTATCAGGCTCAAAATCGAAGCCGGTTGCTCTGCTATTCACACAGAAACAATGTTGAAAAGCCCGCCCGCACTCTCACTACAGAGAAGTCCGAATCTCATTGGCTCATCAATTCTTATAGTATTTTCAATTTCTTTCACAAAACTGAGCAGCCAATCAATGAGTGGGGACTTTCCCAATAGCCAATCAGAGCCAAGCTAGCTAGAAAAGCCAGGACAGCGGGAAACCCGAAATAGCCAAGGGACTTGCGCAAGCCTGCCACCTCTCTCCCTGGCTATTTCAATGCCACCTGCTATGCAGGCTCCACCAGGTCTGGCAGAACAAGTGGCATCCCGGAGGACTGCCGTTGATCTCCGGACCTGATACTCCGCCTTTTCCCGCTGACCAAATGCTATTCACACCTCTGGGCATTCTCTGGCTGCTTTAAACACCGATGTCCAGCAGACTTACCTTTGGGTTAGCTCGGGCAGCCTGTTTGGACATCAGTTCTGAATGTAAAAAGCATATTAAATTACATTAAAGTCTATTTTAATACACTGAGTCTTGGTGGACAGGGGACAGAAAAGGAAAAATGTTGTAGTTTTATTTATATCTGCCTTATTCCTCACACACTTTCCCTTGGACTCAGCTTGGACTCTCAGGGTCCCCCCTCAACCTTATATATGGTTGGGGCACCCACAGACACTTTTCTGGTTGTGGGTCACCTTGGCACTAGCTGAGGTACCCCCTTTTAACCTACGGATTCCCTCAGTTACAGGAATACATGTTTTATCCCTGGCCTCATTTCTTGGCTGTGTTGAAGCAGGGTACCCTAGTGGTGAGTCGCGCTTGCTTTTTTCAAGGGGAGGTATTGCCGTGACAATGTAGCCTACATGTATCTGAGAATCAGGCATGATTCCCAGGTACATTTATGGGCACCCGACAACTCCGGACCCCAAGCTCCAAGGCACATTCTGTCAATGGTTCCTCTGCAAAACTCCCCTTGAAACTCATACCCTAGCAATCCCTGATTCATTGCATGCCCGGAAAAACACAAAAAATGCTTTTAGTACATACAGTATAACACAGTGATAAAATGTTACTGGGTCCAAGAGCTGACTCTCTGGGACCCCTGTAAACAGAACAGGGGTAACCAAAATGGACTTGCCCTTTATTGGAGAGCCTGGTTATTCCCTCCCGTCAGAAGAAGGAATGTAAGTGGGATGACTTGGTTGATGCCAGCATTGTCACTGCTAACCAGATTGGTAGCCGCCTGGAATGTCCTCAGTAGCTCACACAGCTCCTCATCAAATTACACTGGTTTGGTAACAATCATGTCCCCCTTATGAGCTATGAAATATGTATACTGTAACCATTCACTGCTTAGTACTGTTTATAGAGCAACTCTCGCATATCACGGGTGAAGTAGTACTAAATCAGGATGCCTGTTTTGAGCTTGTGGCATGGCAGCTTCTTACACTGCTGAAGGAAATAGTGGCCATAATGAGATTATATGCGAAAAACTGTGTTTTGTGCATTTTATGAATATTCAAAAGTGTCAAAACATTTTCATTGCAATTTAATACTACAAAGGGAATCATTCTGGTTCAAAATCATTTATATTTTGGCTACTAGACCATTCATTTTACTTTGGTAAATATTTATACTATATTTATACATACAGTACTAGGGGATCCACAAAATGGAGCTATGCTTTAGCATACCTTAGCTCCTGTTCATATGCATTGGAGTGATAGCATGCTAAATAGCTAAGCACCTTTTTGCAGATCTTCACCTACAGTAGGTTGGGCAGTATGTGAAGCACTGTGTATCTTTATGTACTGTACCAGTAAAATTGAATCTCCTGGATGTATCTATACTCTCACCCCCAATATAATATATATTTTCTTTAACTGTGCATGCAATGTCATGTATATAATGTATACCCTGTTCATTTATGTAACTGTATTTGTAACCATGTATTATTTGTCTTAACTCTGTGCCCAGGACATACTTGAAAACGAGAGGTAACTCTCAATGTATTACTTCCTGGTAAAATATTTTATAAATAAGTAAATAATTGCAAACCCAATTCTCATTTATCTCTATACCATTGTACTGCAATCTGACTTTTCATAGGTTGAAACTGAATCCACTCAAAACCGTTTTTAAACACTTACTGTACAAACAGTAAATATGGTAGTTGGAACTAAGACTAATTTTCTAAAGGTTCCCATGACAGATATACGTAAAAAAAAAAAACAACACTAACACGAATCAACTCTCAGCATTTAGCTATAAATATTTGGGTATACAGTATATCTAGACCCCCATCTAACATTTGATCTGAATATTGACAAACTGACATCCCAAATGTATTCCAAACTGGGGGCACTTTATAGAAATAAATCCTGTTTAAGCCCCTTGATCTGAATGAGCATTGAATAGCAGATGCTAATGCCAATTATAGACTCTGGGATATACAGCAGTGTATGATACAGCATGAATATGAAGGACAGAAAAGGATACACTTTTTTGCTGTGTGAACACAAGTATTCTATGTATAAATAATATGAGATATATTAATGTGAAGGGCCTCAAATAGAGATTAAATATATTAATAAATAGCTTTTAATTAGTGATATCTAAAATATTTACAGTCACAGTGGTTTTATATTTGCTTTACAGTGGTATACATACTGTATATAAAAAAAATATTTAAAATCAGGTTCAGGGTATTAGAGAGAGGGCTGCAATAGCTCTAGAGTTTTCCACAATTATTTCTTATTCATTTATTCTAATTGCAGCATCTAGATTGGAATCTCCCTAATAACTAAGAGTGCCTTAGAATGATCTAAAAGACTATTATTCAAGCTGTCGCTAGATTCAATATAGCAAATGTTTGATAACTATGAACGCTGTAGTTTTCTCTAGTTTACTCTCTGCAAGCTCCACTCCCTGTAACATCTGATTTCACACTAAATCCTGTGCCCCAATGTACGTTTCACTCCCTAATGAAGCTTTTTCAAGGGAGCCAAATGCTTCTGTTTACAGGGTTTAAATAGTTTATCATTGCCCTGGCAACAAAATGAGGTCACACAATTGCCACGGCAACAGGACACTAATTCTTAAAGTGAATCTACTATTTCAGGTTTGTTTTGCTTAAAGCAGACTTTTCAACAGCAGGACTTTAGAATTTTGTTGACATTTCTTATAATGTATTATTTCAATAGGACCTGTTCTGAATTTGTACACATTTACAGGTATTGATTTTTTATATATAGAGAGAAAAACATCTTATTAGTAGATTATAATGTCAATTAATTTGCATATTATTATCCTGTGGTATAGATTTTTTTAAATACCTCCTGTTCAGATTATGTTTATTGAAACATGTTTTTTCAATTGTATTAATAGATGAAGATTAGATAGAAGCGGTGAACATGAAACTCTCATTTAGACAATTTGGATAAGGTGTTGAGCTGATATATCCATGTTGCTTCTTGAGCAGTGCAATGTAAAAATTGGCTTGTCTATTGTTATTTTTAATATGGTCAATTGCTATGAATTTAAAATTGTCATAATTGCATTTGTGAAAGTTGTTTATGCAGGTCTTGCTACAGGTGTGTCAAGTTAATTTTATACGGCATTAATATGCTCAAGAATCCTTCTTTTAAATTATCTGAACATTTTGCCCACATATTGTGCAGCATATGTACATTTAATTACATATATTAAGTCCGTAGTCTAACAACATATGACATTTTGTAAAAAATGCTGTTGCAATGACGGTTCATTGCCTTCCGATAGATTAGGCCTCGGGCATGGTCAGCGCTTATGCGCTGACCCATGCTGAGGCGCACTGCTGCTCGGCACTGAGCCCCTGCAGACGCAATGAGAGCGGCTTTAGCAGGGGCCTCGCGCACGCGTCCGCCCGCTTGGAAAAGCGTGTGTCTCACGGAAGTTTCAAATTTGGCGCTCGCCGGAGCGCAGGGCCGGTCACGTGAGCGGTTCGCCCAATGAGGGCGAACCAGCTCCGTGACGTCACTGGACCGCCTCCAGACCCGCCCCTGACACTCCCACGGACGGCGCGCTGTGTAAGGCCAGGGAAAGCACCGCTCAGCGCACCTCCACACTAGGCAAACCACTATGTCCCAGGCCTTAGAGAGAAATACCAAGCGCAAGCATTGAAAAATACAAAATGTATTGATCAAAGGTGATCATACACATAGCAAAAATAGCTCTGACGCGTTTCGTCCCAGGTTTAGGACTTTGTCAAAGATTTTTTGGGCGCATCGGTTGTTGAGGATTGTTCCTCTTTTTTCTACATATGACATTTTTAATATGATAGCTCTGGAGTTCTCAGCTCCATGTTCTGAAAGTTTTTTGCATTTGTTACATATTGACAGGCTTTACATCAACCACATTTATAGCAACCTTTAATGTAGTTTGTGTTTTAAGCCATGTTTTCTGTTGTGGTCTATGAAAATGGCAATGCACCAGCATTTCTTTTAGGTTCCAAGTTTTTCTGCTCGTGATCATAGGTTGACATGGCAGTACTTTGTTTAAATCGTTATCAAAGAGCAAAATATTCCAATGTTAGGAAAAATATTTTTTATGCAATGCCATTACTGTAGTTGTTGAATATTCCTATGTATCTTCTTATATCTGGTGTTTTTTCGTTGATGTTATCCACCAGCAAATAGTCTTTATAACAATTTAGTGCACTAATGTAAGCTCTTTTTAAAGGCGTGTTTAAGTAGTCTATACTTTGAAACTTTTTTTGTAATGTAGGTAATTTGCCTTTGATTTAAACTGATATCACTGCAATTTCTTTAAGCCCAAAGATATTGTCCTACTGGAACTCCATTGATTAAAGACTGAGGATGCAAGCTTTCAGGATGGAGAAAACTATGGGTTGCATTTTTTTCCACTGTAAATCGTGGTGGTTAGTGTGCCGTTCATGTATTTTTTTCTAATTTTCAAATCTAATAAAGTAAGTGATATAGGGTCAATCTCTGCAGTGACTTTTAAAATAAACTAGTTGTTATTAGTTCCATTACAAATTCATTGAGTTGTTTTTTGGCCATTCCATAAAATTAGTAAATCATCTATAAAACGAACCCAAAGCTCTATGTACATACGCAGTGTTCCCCCCCCCCCGCAGACTTTATGGTTGAACACATGATTATCCTACTGTACGACCATCCTAGAGCTTGGCATAGGTAGAAGCACTTTCCGTACCCATGGCTCTACCTCTTTGTTGATGGTAATACTTGCCATTTAAGACAAAGTAATTTCGTGTTAATACAATTCCCAAAAGTTTAGAAATTAAGTTATTGGGGTCAGTGTATTGTTGTCCCCTAGGGTATTGAAAGTTTGACATGCTCCTATACCATATTCCTGTAAAATACTTATGTACAAAGATTCAGTGTCTAAACTATCTAGGAGGGCTGTGGTTATGATTGTGATTCCTTCTAGTCTTTTAACGAAATCCTTTAAGCCTTTTTTAAAGGAAGGTATAGTGTATACAAATGGTCATAATACTGCATCTACATAATCACTGATTTTTTGGGGAATAGACTTCCTATCCCAAATATGAATGGTCTGCCTGGTGGGCATTGTGAGATTTTATTCATTTTAGATATTGTATAGAATATACAGTAGCAAACACTGGATTATTGACCATCAAAAAGTTATATTCATTTTTATCAACGACTTTTTTAGCTAGACTTTATTTAAGCAAAGTTTTTAGTTGTGAATTGAAAGTGAGAGTAGGGTCACCCACTTATTTTTTGTATCATTGTTAATCTGTTAATAAACGTAAATTCTCTTTGATATAATTTTCTGATTTCAATAAAATGATTTCACCTCCTTTTAAAGCATTTTTATCTCCTTCGCTGAGGTTTTATATTGTCTGTGACAATTCTTCTAAATCTTTCGTAACTAAAGATATAAAGGTGTCAATTTTTGAGGAAGATGCAATAGGTAGGGTGAATTTATTTATTTTTGTTTTAGATTTGTAATTGGGGCTTATATTTAATATACAGTTCTTTCATAATCCTCTAAAGACTTTCTAAGTCTTAAATTATTCATGATCTTTATTCAGTTTTCCTTTACAAGGTTGCTGTTTGCAAAAATGAAGTGATTTTCCTTGACAATTGATTCACGTCTTTGATCTATTAGAATAACTTGAAATGATAGTTTTGCGAATGACAATACTTTTTTTTAATGGATTTATTATTAACCCCCCCACTTCCAAGTCAGTAAAGTTACATACTGTATGAGAAGACTGTCTTCCCCAATATTATTAATATTATTAATACCACACCCAGAGGACAAGCAAGGAAACTGAGAATAGAGTGAGAGTCTTAGGTATCATGTCAGTAATGTCCCTGATAGATAGTGATTGTCTGGGTCCCTGGTCCTGGGCCTCAATCGTCTTGTGATCTCACGATCAGCTGTTGCCTGGGGAGGGTGGTTAGGCCTCCTCGGTGGGTATCGGGCAGGATGGGTTAACCCCTTAATTACTTTCGCGGTTATTAACCATTGAAGTAATTAAAGGTTACGGGACATTAGAATGTATTTGCAATGTATTTTTCTGGCAACGGAGGACAGGGACCTTGCAGAATCCTGACGAGGACGCCCTTCATATTGGCTGGGGTAAGTATAACTGTATTTATTTACTTTATTTATGCTGGTTAATGTGTTTAATAATAGGCAAATAATCTATTATCCATATCTGGATAATAATTATTTTGCACATTATTATACTGTATGTATGTGGTGGTGGGGGGGTTGATTTATTTAAATGTATGACATGTTTTATTTTTTTACATACAGGGTTGGTACCGCAGGGCTGCGCGAACCTATGGAGACTACCTGAGGATCCCCGGATGCCCACAGGTACCACCTGCGGACCCACGGGAGACACCTGCGGGGAAAAAATGGGGGGCCCCACAGCTGTGGGGGCTCCGTGAACCCACAGGGCCCACCTGAGGTACCCAGACCCCCATGGGAACCACCCGAAGGCCTCTAGACACCCATGGGAACCACTCGAGGGCCCTCAGACACCTGTGGGGATGACCCAGGGTCCACCAGACACCCGCGGAACAACCCATAGACCCCATTGGGGCCCGCAGTGACCCACAAGGACCATCTGGAGGCCCACGGCACCTAGCGGGGACAACCTGAAGACCCCCAGACACCCATGGGCACCCCCGGGGACTGTGGACACCATTCGGGCCCACCGGGGACCCCTGTCGGCCTGGGGTATTAAGCCTGTATGTAAAATAATAAATCATGTTTTTATGGGGTGGCACAGGGGATGGGTGGGTGGTGTAATGTTTATTAAATATGGTAATGTTTATTGTGGGGCCCAGGAGGTGGGTAGTGGGGCTGTTCTGTGTAGTGTTTTTATTGTGGGTAGTGGGGGTGGGTGAAGGGGGTAGTGTCCTCAATGGAGGGTGGTTAGGCCTCCCGTGTGGGTAGTGGGGGAGGGTTTTTAGGTCTCCCAGGTGGGAAGTGGGGGAGGGTGGGTTAACCCCTTTATTACTCTAGCTGTTACTAACCACTGTGGTGATTAAGGGGTTAGGGGACATTAGATTGTCACTTTTTATTCTTGTGATTATTTTGCAGCACCGGAGGATATGGGCGTGATGAGGATGAGGACGGCCTTCATCGTGGCAGCCTGGCAATGGTGAGTGCAAGGTGCATTTATTTTATTTCCGCTGCTTATTTTATTTTAAATGGGCAAATGCACCATTTCCCATATGTGGATAATAGTAATTTTGCCCATTACTGTACTGTATGTTTTTTTGGTGGGGGGGGGGGGGGCGTTTGTATTTATTTAAAATTATTTATGTATTTTTTATTTATTTTTGGGGGGCACAGAATTGGTATTGCAGGCAAACAGGGGCCCCGGACACCTGTGGGACCACCCGAGGGCCACCGCTGGCCTGTAGTATAACTTTCGGCTGCTTATTTTATTTTAAATGGGCAAATGCACTATTTCCCATATGTGGATAATAGTAATTTTGCCCATTACTGTACAGTATGTTTTTTTGGTGGGTGGGGGGGGGGAGTTTGAATTTATTTAAAATTATTTATGTATTTTTTATTTATTTTTGGGGGGCACAGAATTGGTATTGCAGGCAAACAGGGGCCCCGGACACCTGTGGGACCACCCGAGGGCCACCGCTGGCCTGTAGTATAACTCATGTGCATCCCCAAAAAATTAAGATACAGTACGTTATGTATGTATGTTATGTATGTTAGTGGGGTATAGGGGTTGTTAGGGGCACCAGGGTGGATGTGTTGTATTTTGCAATGTTTATTGGGGGCAAACCATTGTGATATGTATGTTAATTAGACTTTGTTGTCTATCTTTTGTGTCGAGATGTACATTTATCCGGTCTTAAAAAATATAGAATGAACTAGCACTCACTCTGTATAACACAATTTGGCTAGAGGATCTATGATCCTGCATCCTCACCGCTATACAAAAAACAAACTAGATCATAACTTTGAGTGCTGATCCAGTTTGGTTTTTGCATTTATCCTTTCTTGCCTTCAAATACTTTCTGGATTATCCAATTAATTTAGCAGGTTTTACATCCGTACTGTATGCAGCAATTATCTCCTTCCATGTGCCTTCAAAAGCCTGCTTATAGTTCCAGATATTAATAAATAATCTGATTGTTCTTCCTTCTCTTACTGAATACCCCACTTGTGGAACAACTTACCAGAGTCTTTAAAAATAGCCCCAGTCTAACTACTTTTAGGACTTGAACTGTTTCATACTTTAAACATGTTTATAACTGAAATTTATATTAGTGTCAAATTATTATTATTTTCATCATTTGTTAAGACATTTTAATACTATTCATGCACTTTATTTACATATATTTTAGGTATACCAACTACCCTCAATATTCATTTTGATGCCGTTGATTCTTTCGAACAATGAGAAAGTATATGTCCCCCATTTCGCTAAGACTTTTTGTATAGTATAGAATTGAGAGGATGGGGTAATTTACCAGAAATGAATCCACTGTTGTCTGTTAATCCCTAAATACGTGATATGAGAATTGGCCCATTTAAATGCGCAATTTAATGGTGATTTCTTTATATAGCATTAAACCCCATTCATTTCAGCTCTGAAGACCCCCTTCTTACGGAGATACTTACCTCCATACTAGGTGTCAGTAGCCGCTCTGCTCTGCTAGATGGGCTTTAAAAGTTCAAGCTCCCATGTCACATGGGCCAATAGAAAACTGCACCAATGAGATCACGACTTCCTATTGGCCCACAGGACATGAGAGCTTTGAACAGCGGCCATTAGGTGATCCCTGGTAGCCAAGAAGAGCTGCTTCCAGAACCTACTATTGAGGAAAGTATCACCGGAAACGGGTCCCCGGAGCTGAAATTAATGGGGTTAAGATCTGTAGACCCACCCACTGCTTTAAGGCTACAGTATATAACAAACAACAACATTCTCAAAAAAATAGCATAGATTACCATTTTAAAAGGAACTCAATTTCAATAACACAAGAATTATGTGATGACAAAGTGAGAATTTGACGTAAGGGGAGGGTCTGACATAACAGCACTGGGATCTAAACAACCATTTTGAGTCAGCATCCATCTTAGGTGCCTGATATTGTCTATTGTCTGTATGAAAGTGGAATGAACGTTAGTTTAAAATACATTTTTTTCTTCTGAAGTTCGAATTGATATTGAGCGGTTCAGCTAAGCCAAAAACCTTGAGAACCAGAGCAATGTGCCAATGTTATGAAAAATACGAGACAGAAAGGCATGATTTCCCGAAGGTGGGGGTTTTTGAGGTTCTGTATGTAGAGAAAAGGTCACCAGCTTAATAAAGTATTATTGCTGAATCATCTCATTTAGACATCCCATAATGTCATCAACTCAATGTATTCGTGTGCATAATTTGTTTACCTTTTACGCTTACGTAGTGACGACACGCAACCTTGTAGAGGGGGCGTGGGTTTAGTATTTTGTGTATAAATAATGCCTGTATGCACCAATCTTTGGGAGGGTTTTATTTTGAAACTCTCCTCTGCGTGTGCACCGCACAAGCAATAAACTTATTTGTCTATTCTGCAAAATATAACCTCAGACTTGTGTTGTTATTTCACAGAGCTTTATCAGTGACATAGTGATATTCAATGTTGGCAATTTGGAGAAGTTTATACTAATGTTACAAAGTTTCCCGTATACTGTAGGTAAATTTCCTTCATAATATTAAGAAGGAAAGGGGGCAACCCTATCTTGTCCAGTCAATTCTTTGAGAAAGCGTGGTCTGCCGTGTGAAACGTGTAAAAGCGGACTTCTTGTAGTAATGTGCCAATAAAAGTTTTTGTTCAGAGAAAGCGGTCCCGGTCCACAATTTTTTTCCCAAAGCAGCTGCACAGCCTCACGAAGGTTTTTTCCTGTTGTTCAACCCTTGGTAGGAGCACGCCGACAACATCCAGTTTACCACGGCCAAAAAGTGTGTTATTCAATTTATATACACTCACCAGTATTTGGAACAAAGACATTACTGCTACATAAAGAATATTGAGATTCTATGATTTACTAAGTCTGAATATATACTGTATATTCACCTCAGTTTAGGTTATCCAATAGTGTCAATCTCTGTGTCGCCTATCCTGGGGCTTTTTATGATTCACTATATATTATTATCACATTCATTGTTGTTCAGTAGTATCATTAATACAATATTATTGTTTTTTTTATAGAAAGTAATAGATGTTTTTTAGTACTCTTGTCAGTTGGTATTTCCTAGAATATTGCTATTTTAGCATAGCTACTTATCAAATTGCTACATAAAGAATATTGAGATTCTATGACTTACTAAGTCTGAATATATATATTTTTCTACACCTGAATGCAGTTGTAAGAGGGATCTAGTGTAAGTTTGCTTTACACGTTATGCATTATATATTGTGATACTTATGAATCACCTAAGAAAAATTAGTTTAAACAAATTTGCACTAAATGTCCTTTATTTTGTCATATACATAATCCTGGATATATTTCCACTCCTGATTTTTCACTTCTGTGTAGTTGTCTGGATTTGGATCGAGTGTGTTCACTGGGTTTAATATTTTAATGGTATGGGCACTTGAATACCCTTTTTTGCCTCTATTTTCTAGTAGCGGGATGACCAATCCTCCTGCTGTCTAAAAGGGTTGTCTGAAAAAATAGCATTTTATGGGTAGTTGTGATTTTTATGTGCTGTGTGCGGTTGACACATGAGGTGTCTGAAAGCAGATTTTTGAGGGAACTGAAATTCCCTCCCAAGATTAGGAATTCCTCCCTGAGAAGAGTCAGTTGAGAAAACAGTTTTTTTTTTAAAACTGGCCCTGGTCAGTATTGGGAGCATAAAGTGAGACTAAAGTGTATTTGGTTTCTAGTATACACGCACCTTCACGAAAAGATACCTAATCTCCAAATCTAATTTGTTGGCATCATAATGATATTGCATATGTTTATGGAAGAAACCCATTTTTTTGAAATTTTGAGAATCTGAAATATTAATGATTATAGTGTCTATCTAGAAGCTTGATACCTTTATTTTCTGGGAAATGGGTCTCCTGAACGATGACCACATCTGATTTTAGTCTTTAAAATCAGATAGAGCTTATTTTCTTTTATGTGGCAAATGTTGACCTTTTACATTAATAGATATGATTTTAGTAGTTATCATTTATATCAATCAAAAAGTGCACATGCATGAGGACAGGCAGGACAGCAGCAACACGCTGACTTACATACAGTAAGATCTCCGGGCCAGGGACATGGAAGTCCCACCAATCCCAACGTCTAAAATCCCATCATCTTCCTGGAAAAGAAAAGTATGAAAAGTAAGAAAGAATACATATGAACAACAAGATAAGAAAGGAACATGAACAACATGTGTCACTAAAGTGATTTTCTAATCCTTTAGTGCATGTGAATGCATCAGGAAGAGACATAATATGCATAAACATTTTCATTGAATTGTATTGAAGTGAAATTGGAAAGAAGCAGCTTTAATATTAAAAGGAGCATATGAGAATCAAATTCTAATAAAGTGATATCATTTTTCAAGAACATAACAAGTATGAAACCTTTATCTAAAATATAAAATCTAATGATAGGGTGGGTTATTCATAGCATAGTTTTGCCACCCTTTTGTATAAAGAAGCAACTAGAATCTGCTATTGTAAATCGAAGCAAGTTTTTTTAATTTTTAGTCAACCAATCCCCTGTACTGGGGATTTAAAGCTATTCAGAACCAAGAGAGCCATATCCCTGATGGAGCATCATAGCGAAATGCATTGGATTGAGCCTCACAGACCACCGTTGGTTGAGTGACGTATTGTATCCCCTTGGCCAATCTGGAACTGGCGGATCTTCGCCATTGAGAGCAGAGTTGCAGCGGACTGGAGCAAGGTGGAACAGAGACTGCCAATGAAAGCTGGGAAGCTATACACAACGCTGACCCACCAATGCTGTTCAGTGAGTGCATTACTATTTTAACCAGTTCTACTATTAAATGTATTGCACCACTGCAATCATTTGCCTGCTGCCATTTGGAACACGGGAGGATTAGAGGTTTTAAGATCAAGTGAAAGCTATCCTATATATATCCTTTACCCTATTAACCAATTAATTCTGAAATTCACCATTAACCACAATTGTTGGTATTGCCTTCAAGTTGGCATTGCAATCTATTTGGTTAAAAAGTCATCAATTTTAATCATATATAGAACTGAATTTTGGAAACCTTTCATGTGACAATAAAATTGGAACAACAAGTTTCTTTTGTGAATACATCAGTCCCAGTAATTGAACAATACAATTAGTTAATTTGTTCATTAATACACTGCTTTTCCTGTATTTTTCTATATCTGAAAATTGCTTGAGTCTACACGCATCCTTTTTCTTCTTGTTAACTATCAGGCAAAAGGGATAATAGCTTAACTCTTGTAACCAGTCACACAGTCCCTGATGATGTTAGTCCTTCATATTCCTACTGTGGGTAACAACTGTGTACTATGTCTGAACCTCTAATCTAAAGGGATCTACTGTATATAGCCACATTCTCAGTTCTGAAGCATAGTAACTGTAGCCATGAATATAAAAACGTACTTATAGTTTAATAAGATTATAGCATCTGGTAATTTATAGAAAAAAATATATTTCTACATGTTCCCTCCTGAGGCATCTCATTATGTAAAGGGGGAGGGAAGGGAAGACGCGAGAAGAGCAACAGGAAGGGTATGAATAGGGTTAGGGAGAGAGTGGGGGAGGTGAGGGGGTGAATGAGAGGGGTTTGGCAGGGAAAGGTCAAGAGACTATGGATGGGGGAGGGATTGAAGGTAAATAAAGGGGATAGGGGGTAGAGGGGTGATGACAGGGGATGAGAGTGGATAGGATATAGGAGAAAGCAACCGGGAATGTACATTTATAATGAAGTGACCATAGTTCTTAGTGGTGGGGAGGGAGATTCATGTACAGTAAACACATCTAGGATGCAGAAAATGGATTCTTGTGGATAAAACATTGCAGAGCTCATAGGGTCTCATGTGCTCTGCCAAATCAGTGGCTATCTGGCTCATTGGGTATATATGATATACTGATTGGACATTATGAGTCCTCATAATAATAATAATAATAGCATGTTCTCGTATAGCACTGCTAGTTATACGCAGCGCTTTATAGAGACATTTTGCAGGCACAGGTCCCTGCCCCATAGAGCTTACAATCTATGGTTTTGGTGCCCTAGGCACAAGGTGATAAAGTGACTTTCCCAAGGTCACAAGGAGCCGACACCGGGCTCCAATGCTTCAGACTTTCAGTGCCAGTCAGTGTCTTTACTCACTGAGCCACTCCCTCTCCTAAATGACATCAGTGATATAGCCCAGTGTATAATAAATCAAGGGGGCATACAAGTTGAATAATAATAATACACTCAGCAATAAAATGTACCAATGTGGGATACTAGACACCTACATATACTGTAGATGGATGTAGTACCTGTTAAGACACAATGTTTTGAGCATTAAAAACAGTGTTATTCTGTTCAGAACATTACCATGCTGCCCATATGAGTCTTGGGGTTGTAATACATATTTCCAATGATATCAGAATTACACTTGCAAGGTGTGGTGTGAGTTTTAAACTATAAAAGAGCCAGAGCTACATCAGACATGCGAGTGTGTCTTTCCCGCCAATGTCCCAATCCTCTTTTGGTGCTATTGGAATTATTTGAGAAAGAGAAAAGGAAAATAATAATTCAACGGAATTGCCGCAAACACAACAATAACCATATATATACATTAAACATCCCAATAAATTCAGTGTGATCCTGTTATTTTCTAGGGGGACATACACACATAGTATTAACCAATAATCCAATTATCCATAGAAGCCTTACCTACAGATAATGCAACAGACAATATATACAACATTAATACTAATAAACTGCTGCGTGTCAGGGCCACAGCAGAAACGTGAGTGCACACGTTCCACTTAAATCTTAATTATCCCTCTGTGCTCTGATGTCACTCCAAACAAAGCAAGACCATCTACAGTGTACTGCTTATGTACACTGAATGGCAGAACAGGCATACTGTGATCTGTAACATGTCGCATATTTACGCTCATCTTTAAAAATCATTAACAACAAGACATCAAACAAACAAAACAATACCATATTGATATGGGTGCTACATCTTAGAATGTTATAAGTAACCTTAAACTTAAACTAGGTGGGTGCCATAGTAGAAATGTAGGTATGTTGGAAAATGTGTGAGACCCGCCCAAAAACTTTCAGAATTAATGTTTTGCGTTCTTATGTCGGGGTCAGAATCCTTATTTAACCCTAGTCTATCTTCTGTGCCATGGTAGTGGAGTACTGCCGATAGATGGTATAGATGTTCTTGTCTCTATCATTACTGGCACTTTTATCTGGAGTTTTAGGGAAGAAGGCTTCTCTGTCCTGTAGGGAGTGCAAGATGGCCATCTCTCCATCACACGTGGCAATCAATTTGAAGGGGAAGTCCCGGTGGTACTGGACTTCATGGGATGAGAGATAAGATGTGATTTATTTCAGTTCCCTTTGTCTTTGCAGGGTGTCTGGTGTAAGATCTTTATACATTTGGATCTTCTGCTTTTTAAATGTAGTAATATTTTTTATTTCTTGTTGCTTGTAGAATTCTTTATTTATCCATATAATTATGGAGACATAAAATGACATCTCTTGGTTGGCTATCTTCACTTGGTCTTAGTTGAAGAGCATGGAGGGCCCAGTCCAGCATACGTTTTTCCATATTGGTATAATGTAAAAGATAGGTGAAAAGCCTCTGTGGGAAGCTTTGCAAACTTACATCAGATAGGATTTCAGATACTCCCTTAATCTGAAGGTCTTCAACCTCGATTATCAAGGTCTGCAATTTGATATTTCAATGGGGAAATAGTTTTTCCTTGTTATGTGGTAAGGTGTTGGACCTGTGTGAAGGAATCTTTACAGGAGTTCCTGGCCTCCTCCAGCTCAATTACTCTTTGTCCAATTTGTTTGATGTTGTTAAATGTCATTGATCTCTGCCATGATATTGAACTTTGTACTTGATCCAGAATGATCTTTAAGGTCAACCTTTGTAGGCAGAGAATGGATATATCTCCTTGTCAGCATGCTTTATGTGGCCATCATGTCCTCTTCATATTTCCCCACTACAGATTTGAGAAGTGGACGAGTAATGTCCAAATTGTTTTATTTTTTTGGAAGTCATCCTAACCACCTATGGAATATTTTTCAATGTGAATTATTGTGATTTACAGATTGTAAAAAGTTCTTTAAAATACACATTAAGGATTCTCATGCAGAGTTCATCTATCAAGTAGTCATCTTGCAGCTGAGCAAGCCACACCTGTCCCCAATGTTTAATTTTACAGTGTTTGAATTTCTTATACCCATTGTCTCGTAATATTTTGTATTGTCTACATTTGAAAAGAAACAAATTATTGCTTGACCTGAGGAAGAGAGTAGAACTCTCAAAATCTTGTCCTAAAGTATTAATTGCTAGTCCAAATAAAAAAGGTATCTCCTAAAACTGAAGTTGTACTCAACGAAACATAAATGTTTATTGTGAACTATTTTATCTAAAATTGGTCTCAGTTTATCACAACATGTCCAGATACTGTATTAGCAGAAGAATGTTAAAATAACCCAAAATGACAATTCTTTATAGCAAGTTACATATGCGACAAGTCAATTTCAAATCTGGAATCATCAAGAATTATTTAATAGGAAGCAGAAGAAATGTTAACTTAGTTAATATGACAAGTGCCAAAATGATTACTTCTAGAAATACTGAACCTCCTATCAAATATAACCTGTAATAACTTTAGCATTCGTCAAATGGCAGTCCTGTAATCTTGCCTAAATCTTTAAAAAGGTTAACAAAACATGGAATCTAATTTAATCACCAATAAAATGTAGAAAAATAGACACCAAACCTTCATATGAGGTATTAATTCAGATTGTCCTTTAATAATATACAGTCATGTGAAAAAGAAAGTACACCCTCTTTGAATTCCATGGTTTTACATATTAGGACATAATAACAATCACCTGTTCCTTAGCAGGTCTTAAAATTAGGTAAATACAACCTCAGATGAACAACAACACATGATATATTACACTGTGTCATGATTTATTTAACAAAAATAAAGCCAAAATAGAGAAGACATGTGTAAAAAACCATTACAAATACACGTCTGTGTCTTTTTCTTCTATTTGTAATCCTTCCCATCTGTCTTGGGGTCTTCTTTTCTTCTTTGGGGTCTTTTGGGGCCTTCTTCCGTCTTCTTCCGTCTTCTTACGCCACACCCTTCTTCTCTTCTTAGGAGGGGAGATGTTCCCTCCTCGGCGACTAGCTTCAAAATGAGGCGACATAGGCTTTTATAGGCCTATGACGTCATATTTTGCTCAAATGTTTCCCACGGTCCTGATTGGGCGTGAAAAACATGTAATTTGGCAGAACAAAAAAAAATGATGACGTCATTTAAAGGCAATGAGAGCACAGCCAATCAGAATGGCTGCGCTTCAATTGCCTTTAAGATGACGTCATGAAAGGAAACATGGCCGGCCTCACATGGTACGGTAGCCAATCAGAGCGTGGGAACTCCATCCCTACTCTGATTGGCTCTAGTAGACCATGTGACAGAGGCTTGGGGGAGAACTGATGTGACGTCATTGAAAGCCTGTCACATGGTACTAGTGCCAATCAGAGTTGGGATGTATTTCCCACGCTCTGATTGGCTATCGTACCATGTGAGGCCGGCCATCTTTCTTTTCATGATGTCATCTTAAAGGCAATTGAAGCACAGCCATTCTGATTGGCTGTGCTTTCATTGCCTTTAAATGACGTCATAATTTTTTTTTTGTTCGGCCAAATCACATGTTTTTCACGGCCCAATCAGGATCGTGGGAAACATTTGAGCAAAATGTGATGTCATACGCCTATAAAAGCCTATGTCGCCTCATTTTGAAGCTAGTCGCCAAGGAGGGAACATCTCCCCTCCTAAGAAGAGAAGAAGGGCGTGGCGTAAGAAGACGGAAGAAGTCGGAAGAAGCCGGAGAAAACCCCAAAGAAGAAAAGAAGACCCCAAGACATACGGGAAGGATTACAAATAGATGAACAAGACACAGACGTGGATTAGTGTTACAAAAGGGTGATCTGCGCTCATAAGTGGTTAAAAAGTGATTAGTGATATTGTGACCCTTTAGGGAATTAGGACAACCTGATTAGGATTAGGTTTGTGCCGCTGTTCTGGTGGGATGGCTCAGCACTCCAAACTAGTACAAAACAAAAGAAAAAACAGCGCAAAAAAACCTCATGGTGTAGTATATTAAAAGATAATTTTATATAACAAAGGTGAGTATTGCATGTTAGTCCAAGATGAAAATATGTCCAGCAATGAAAGAGTCCTTAGATTGTAGATAGCTGCAGGAGTATCTTCACAGCTTCACTTCAATTAGTGGAACTCCGTGGACATAATGCATGGATGAAAAAACAAAGAGAACAAATCATTGTGCAGTATCAAAAATCTAAAACATACAAGACTAACAGGACAAGACAAACAATACATATAACAGACAAGGCTGACTATTCCTAAAAAAATGTATTTATTAATCACAGTAGGATAAAAGGTGGTAGCCAACGTGGGATCCGGTGGGTAAAACCGGAATGATATGTTATTAGTAATGTGGTCTATCAGCTTTATCCACCTTCAGTTTTATCATGTTATAGAGTGATAATGTTTTATTGTATCCTATGGTTCTAGAAATTATGTATGCACTAATAATATACTTTTGTGTAATATATTTATTAATAATATTTGTTCATTGTCATTTTTTATTTTGTTTTGTGTCTATGTCATGTTTGTGACGCTGAGTGTCCCAGCGCATCCATCTGCGCATGATCAAGTTCATAATGGTATACCGCACCTTTAATACGGGACTACATATACCGGGACATACAGGGACTACTTTTCTATATCACGTTTACCCCTGAGGAAGAAAGTTTTACTTTCGAAACGCGTAGGGTGGCTCTGTGAGATCTCCCACACTTAGTGGTGATTGCTGTCCCCCTTGGAATCGATAGCTGCTACCTGCGGGCTGCTGTTTCTTGGCGCAAACCCATCCGCATTTGAATCTGCTCCGGTTGGCGCGCTTGCAGCGGCCAGGCAGGAGGTGCCTACAACTGCCAGCTTACACGCCAGCATCACGTGTCCACGGCGGACAAAGGCGGATGCCACGGGCTGAAGGAGCCTGCACTATCCACGCAGGAAACTACACGTGTGAGGCCAGGAGTTCGCTACAGCAGCCATCCACAAGAGGGGATACTCTTTTAAAATATCCACTGCCTGATACCATCTTACATTCGGTAAGCAGGTACCCCCACTTGAGTTGGAGTGTCCTACCAGATCCTTATATATGTTTTTATGTATTTTTATGTATTTTTAATGATATACCTTATTAAATGTGTTTGTAATTTGTCACCTGTTGTTCTCAGCGTCTGTCTCATGTTGTATGTTTATATGTGTGTATAACAGTAATACACTATGTTTTGATTTTCTTTCCTTACATGTTTACCCACCACGTGTGGAGCATCTATACCAAAGGGAGAAAATTTTATTTTATATAATATATATGGTATATTTATTACTAGTGCAGAGCGCCATAGATATAATTTTTTGTCATATTCAATACCTGACTGGGGGTCAGGGTTATATCACAGGCTGCCTGCTTATTGGGATATAGCGCTACCTATTTGTTTTTCGATCTTTGGCCAAGAATAGGTATCATGTACTTTCAGAAATTGAATCAGAAAGTGAGCCGGATAGTGTCTCCTTTACTCAACTACCTACACAAGGAGCGAAGGCTTTTCTTTTTTAGAGTGGAGAAAGGAGAGGGAACACATATTTCCACAGGTAGAGATAGTAAAAACACACACAGAACCCCAGCCTCTTCTAAATTACAAAAAAAGAAAAAATGCACCAGAGGAACCAGGGGAGGTGTTGATAGACATAAATTGAAAGATGGTTGTCTAAGTAAAAACATTTTCAACATCAGTAAACATCAACTCACCAGTGTAGAACGGAAGGTATTAGGCAAAGGCCTTACATTTGCACCTATCTGTGGGCCCAATAGCTTTAATCTCCACATCGATGTACATAAATTTGCACGTAAACTAGCTTTGAAAAAATACTTTTTAAAAGACCCAATTACTAAGCAATTGGATTCACAACATAATGAATCTGAACATAGCTCTCCCAAACCGAAGAAGATTTTTAAGTCGCGATCCACTTTTTATCCTAAATTTACGCAAGGTCACCTGGTAAATACATTTGTTGACATAGTCACTAAGGATCTGGAGAACAAATGTAGATCTTACAAAATTCAAAAAGATAATTTGGATCCTCAAGAGAAGATGGCATTGAGACAACTGGAGGACAATAAATCTATTGTTATAAAACCTGCTGATAAAGGGGGAGGTATAGTGGTGATGGATACTCAGTACTATATACAGGAATCCATGAGATTACTTGGAGACACCACCACTTACCTCCCCCTTGCTAAAGATCCTCTGAGCAGATACGAAATAGAGTATAAAATGCTCCTGAGTAAAGGTATAGAGGATGGAGCAAGTACAATAGAAGAATCAGAGTTTTTGTCTTCACCTTTTTCACGCACACCCATTTTTTATTTTATCCCTAAAATACACAAAAATATTAATTTCCCACCCGGCAGACCAATCATTTCAGGTATATCATCACTCACGTCAAATCTATCTCAGTTTATTGATCACCACCTACAGCCTTTAGTATGTCAGGCTAAATCTTACTTGCGTGACACTACTCATGTCTTACAGATACTGAGGGGTTTGAATTGGCAGTCGGACTACACATGGGTGACTGCTGATGTAACATCTCTTTACACCAGTATTAATCATCTTAAAGGGTGTCAAGCAGTATCACGCATGTTGGAGTCAGACATTACCATTTCAACTGTCCGCAAGTCATTCCTGTTAGATAGCATACATTTTATTTTAACTCATAATTATTTGCAGTTTAACTCACAATATTATTTACAGGTGTGTGGAACGGCGATGGGCACCAAGTTTGCCCCAAGTTATGCCAACCTCTTTATGGACAGTTGGGAAGAAGATTTTATTTGGAATAACTGTCCTCTTGGGGCATACCTGGTGCTCTGGCGCCGTTTTATAGATGACGTGATTTTTGTCTGGTCCAGTAGTGTAGAACAGTTAGAACAATTTTTTGTTTATTTAAACAATAATGATAGGGATCTTTTATTTACATTTAATCACAATCAACATCACATAGAATTTTTAGACCTCATAATCACAGCTGAGAATAATATAGTTCAGACCAAGACGTTCTTCAAATCCGTACAGGCGAATAATTACTTAAGAGCAGACAGCCAACACGATCCAAGTTGGATTCGTAATATCCCCAAGGGACAACTCACACGCCTGAAACGCAACTGCTCCAATCAGGAGGAGTATGCTATCCAGGCGAGTGAGTTGAAAGATAAATTTAAGGCCAGAAAGTATTCAGAAAAATTGCTTACAGAGGCATCCCAACAGGTAGATCGGATAGATAGAAATAGTCTCCTAGAATATAAAAAATCAGCAAGAGAGAGTGAATTTAATGGCAGATTGGCATTTGTAACCGAATACAATGAGATGGCCCCTAAGATCAGGCAAATAATAAATAAGCATTGGCCCATTCTTCTGTGTGATAACACGTTAGCACAGTGTCTTCCAGTTAAACCCAAAATCATTTTCACTAAAGCATCGAATTTAAAATCAAGGTTGGCACCTAGTTGCCCCCTGGATCATGGTGTATCTGTATCAGCAAATGCGATAAAAGGTTTTTATAAATGTACCAGGTGTACCGCTTGTTCTTATAGTGATAATGCTAAAACATTTAGATCCAATGTGACTTTAAAAATGTATAACATCAAGTCTCAAATTAATTGTCACACTTCATTCGTGATCTATCTACTCGAGTGCCCCTGCGGCCTTCAGTATGTAGGCCGCACAGGGAGGTGCTATCAGAGGAGAGTATATGAGCATATATACAATATAAAGAGAGGTCTCATTACACATAGTGTTTCACACCATTTTTTAATTCATCACAATAAAAATCCAGTTGGGCTTAAGTGTAAGGCCATTGAAAAGATGCAGGCCAGTTGGAGGGGGGGCGATAAGCTCAATCAGAGCAGTAGACGGGAGTCATACTGGATCTACGAGCTGAAAACCCTCTCTCCGAATGGCTTAAACATTGATTTTGACCTTGGAGCATTTTTAAAATGAATATTAAATGTCTTGTATATCAGTCTTAGAATTAAATTATTTATTCATATTTTTAATCTTATATTTATATATTAGTGTATTTTTTAATGTGCAATTATGTGATAATATTTGTTTAATCAATATGTTGTGTCTAGTTTATAATTCGTGCTTATATAAGTAGTTAACATCTTCTACTTTAGTATTAGTATATATTAGGTTTGTTGTCATTGTTAGTTGTGTATGTATTAGTGAGGCTGTTTGTTTTTAAAAGGCATGACTGACAGAAACTTTGACCTATCATGGATTAGGTCATAACATCCAATTGAAACAGTTGTGCCAGTATTTAAGTACTCTATGTCCAGTATCCATTACCCCTGAAGAAGTGCGCATGCGCACGAAACGCGTTGGGCCGATTTGTCATTTGAGAGTAGCTGTGGACTGGCAAGCACTGCGTGAGCAGTGTGAAGCAGATAGAGGACGCTCGGCGATTCCACCCGCCCCCTGTTAGCGTATTTCCGGATAAGGCCTGACAGACAGCTCCAGGAGCTCCACGAGGGCCGCCAAGTCGCGCGGTATGACGCACTTCTGGACACGGAGCGGAGGAGAGTCCTGGAGGTCTGAAGAACCGGCGGAGCTGGCCGGTTACCTCATATCCCTGCACCCTTGCTTATGTCCTGTGGCAGTCCTGTAAGTAGGATTCCGGTTTTACCCACCGGATCCCACATTGGCTACCTCCTTTTTTTTTTTATAACTTTCATTTTATTGGGTGAAACAATACAAACATGTTAACACAGTCCATTGGCTTACAATGAATCACCTTATTTCTGTTTTTCTCCTCCAATCAACATATATTACGTGACATAACATACAGGACGAACACAGGAACCGGGGGTAGGAAGAGGGGGGTGGAGGGGTAGGGGGTGGGGGGCGACTCGGGCGTTAGTTGTTCTACTTCTGCTTAATCGTCCGTGGTTGGTTCAGGAACCCCAGCTGTAGGAGTGACTCTTGCCTATCTCACCTGCTCTAAGTTGAGTTATGATTCAGTTAAATATGCACTTTAAAGTCAATTATCCTAAAGTCTAACGTCTAGGATCCATTTCGCTACCGGAGAGCGCCTTTTCTTGATATCATTGCAGTATGTTGGTATCATCTATCCCTGGGATGTCTGTCTGTGTCAACCAAGGTGACCAAACTTTTAGGAAATTTGTGCCGGTGTCGTTGACCAGACTTGTCAACTGTTCCATCCGGCATACGAACCAAATTCTGTTTCTGATTTTGGGTATAATTGGAATCTCCGGTTGCTTCCACAGTGCTGCTATCTCGCATCTGGTGGCCGTGGCAAAGTGTGCGATTAGTTTGTGCGTTGCGTTCGAGAACCCCTGAACCCGCCGACCCAACAAGAACAGCCATGGATCCAGGGGGACCTCGATCCCAATTAGCCGCAGCAGCCATTCCTGCACCTCTCCCCAAATCGGGGCCACCTTAGAGCACGACCACAGCATGTGGTGCAGGTCTGCTCTTTCTCCACACTGCTTGGGGCAGAGCGGAGAAAAGCCTTTGACGAATTTAGAGAGTTTTGTTGGGGTATAGTACCAACGCATCTGGACTTTATAGGCGTTCTCCTTTAACGTGGTACAGATAGAGCTCTTCGCTGCTGCCTGTAGGATCCTGTCCCATTCGTCGTCCTCTAAGGTATCTCCTAAGTCTGTCTCCCACTGCCTCATGTAGTTAAGTCTGGGCGCGTCAGTCATCTCCGGACAGACCACTTCCCTGTACATTCAAGAGGTTGGTCCCCTTGTGTCCGTTTGTCTGGCACACATCTGCTCAAAATTTGTTCTCCGCGGCCGAATAGGGGTCTTATTATAGAAAGCTCTGATCTGTAAGTATCTAAACAATTCGGAGTTCGGAATGTTTTTTTCCTCTTTTACATGAGCAAAGGATTTAATTACATCCCTGCCCTCCAGATCATATAATCGGAGATAGCCTGCCTGGATCCAATTTGCAAAATGAGCGCTATCTAGGCCTGGAGCGAAATCTGGGTTAGCCCAAATGGGGGTCATCAATGACTGCTGTGTTGTGAGAGAACATCTAAATTTAGTGGCCTCCCAAATTTTCAGGGAATTTCTCATGGCCTGCAGTGGTGTTTGCATCCGTATATGACTATTCTTGGGTAGCCATATCAGGTTTTTCAAATCCACCAGAGCGCAGCACTCCCTCTCCAGTGCCACCCATCTCCTAAGGGTCGGGTCTGTGTGCCACTGCAGAATCTGCGTTAACTGAGCTGTTTCATAATAGGCAAGCAAGCACGGCACCCCCAGCCCTCCTCTCGAGGTCGGCCTCCTCAAGATATCTTTCTTAATTCTGGGGCTTTTTTTGTTCCAAATAAATTTCGTTATTGCTGACTGTAAAGAGAGGATCTCATCTCTTGGCAGGGGAATCGGGAGGGTCTGAAAAAGATATAGCACCCGTGGGAGAAGATTCATTTTAACGCTTTAAATCCTGCCTATCCACGAGATGCCATATTCTGCCCATGGCCGTAGGTCCTCCTTTAAAGTCTTAAACAACTGTGGGTAATTTGCCTTATATAAGGTTTTATAGTCTTTGGTGAGATTAACCCCTAAATATTTGATCGTGGAGGGCTGCCATTTAAAATTAAAATTGAGTCCAATTAGTTTTTCTGTTGCTTTGGGTAGATTTAGATTGAGAGCTTCTGATTTGGCCTGGTTAATTTTGAAACCCGATATTTGATTGAATCTTCCTAGAATTGAGAACACATTGGGTAGAGAGGTAAGAGGCTGGGATAATGTCAGGATCACATCATCCGCATACAGGGCCACTTTGTGTGACTGCTCTTTGAGTGTTATGCCCGCAACATCCGGGCTGTTCCTAATATGTGCCACCAGGGGTTCAATACATAGGGCAAACAGCAAGGGGGACAGCGGGCATCCCTGTCTTGTGCCACTACGAATCTGGAAAAGCTCTGATGGGAACCCCTGATGTCTCACCCTCGCTGCCGGCCCCTCGTACAGTGCTAGTATGGCCCCCAACAAACTTCCTCCGAAGCCAAATTCCCCTAGTGTCTCTCTCAAGTAGGGCCAGTCAATCCGGTCAAAAGCCTTCTCGGCGTCCAGACTGAGCACCAGCAAAGGGATATTTTGCTTTTGGGCCAGATCAATTACATCAATTATTCGTCTGGTGTTGTCTGCTGTCTGCCTGCCACTGATGAACCCCACCTGATCTGGATGTATCAGCCTGGGAAGGACGATACCCACTCTATTGGCTATTAGTTTAGAAAAAAAAATTATGTCTGTATTGATTAATGAGACGGGCCGGTAGCTCTTACAGTCTGCCGGGTCCTTTCCTGCTTTGTAGATCAGTGAGATTGACGCCTGGAGCATCTGTGCTGGGAACGAAGCCCCTTGTAGTACCGAATTAAAGAGTTTCAATAAATGTGGGGCTAGAAATTTTAGGTATTTTTTGTAGTAGAGGTTGGAGTAGCCATCTGGGCCGGGCGCCTTGGCTGGCTTAAGAGACTTTACGACATCTGTCAACTCTTCTAAAGAGAAGTCTTCCTGTAGTGCCTCTCTTTCCGTTCGACTCAATGTGGGCAAATTTGCCTCTTTCAAAAATTCTCGGAGATTATCTTTCGTTTTCTGATTATGGTTAACTTTACCTCCATCGTAGAGCGACTCATAGTATCTCTTAAATACCTCTACGATTCGCTTAGGATTAGAGGTAAGTTCTCCTCCCTGCGTGCGTATAGATTGAATGTGAAAATTTGTTTTTTTGTTTCTAAGTTTTGTCGCTAGGAGAGTGTCTGGCTTGTTTGCCTTTTCGAAAAAACGATGTTTAGTCCAGCTCATTTCTTTTTCTGCGTGAGATGTCAGTTTTAGATTTAACTGTTTTTTGGTATCTTGGATTTGTTCCAGGATTGCTTCCTTTTTGGAGGTTTTGTGTAATGCTGTCAGGGTTGCCAATTTCCCTTTTAGATCCTTTATCTGACTCTCTTGTTCTCTTTTGCGTCTAGCAGCTAGGCACATAAGAGATCCCCTGAGGGTAGCCTTATGGGCCTCCCACAATGTGGCAGGTGATGCTACACTTCCCTCGTTCTCTGTGAAGTATTCTCTGATTTTGTCTGCGATTTCCAGGTCGAATTTAGGAATTTTTAGCAGTAGCTCATTTAATCTCCAGTTCGCTCCTGGTCTGTCTAGTAAATTTAGCTCGCACCGCAACTCTATAGGTGCGTGGTCTGACCACAAAATATCGTGTATTCCTGAATGGGAGACCATTGGGACCAGTCTGTTGGATACAAGGAAGTAATCTATTCGGCTATATCGGTTATGAGGGTGGGAGTAGAAAGTATAGTCCTTGGTCTGTGGATGTTGCTCCCGCCATATGTCCACTAGCTGACAGTCTCGGAGTCCGTAAGAGATTGTTAGTACACTGGCGACACACTTTATTCGAGCTCGGCTAGTCCCACGAATTCGGGTATACTCGGGTGTATTGAGGTTTGTGACTGTTTTCTGCCCGAGTGCATTGCGTTATTTTCCAGGCAGGGATTGAAGCATTTTATTCCCGCTGGCTGCAATACTGCACAGTATATATATATATACTGCATTACAATTCATGAATTTATGCCATCTGGTAGACACGCGAAGCATTGCAGCCTATTAAATCCTAATGATTATCATTTAACAGATCAGCCGCCCGTCAGCCAGGCATGAACCATGGCTGGGAAGGCAAACGCAACGGGGCTTGTCAGAGGTGAGGAGCGGTGCATTCCAGGTATCTGCCAGGTACATACTGGGTATTTGCTCAAATAAAGTGTGTCGCAGCAGTATGTCTCGTTTGTTGGGGGGGATTAGGGGCTGTACATCTGTCTAGCTTTGGGTTTAGAGTCCTGTTCAGGTCCCCTGCCAATATTATTTGGCCCTTTGCTTCCCGCTGCAAACGTCGGAAGAAGAGGGCAAAGAAATCTGATGCCTGTTCACACGGGGCATATATTGAGACCAGTGTGAGGGCCTGACCTTGTATGGATCCTACCAAAATGATAAATCTGCCGTCTGCATCTATCACCTTTTTTTCTAGCTCGAATAATACATTTTTATGGAATACAATGGCCACCCCTCGTTTCTTCACTGATGCTGAGGCTAGGTAAATTGTGTTAAAATCTTTGTCAATGTATTTGGGGTAGCTAGTTTTAGAAAAGTGAGTCTCTTGATGGAAGAGGATGTCTGCTTTGTGTCTTTTATAGTCTTTAAAGGCCAACTTACGCTTAGCTGGGTTATTCAGTCCCTTTACGTTATGGGAGAGGCAACGTATCTCTCTACCCATTCGGGTCGTCTTCTAGTGATTCCTGTGCTGCAGCTGTTTTGGTCGAGCTGGGCCCACGTCGTGGGGTCTTTCTCCAATCCCGATCTTGTTGAGCTGAGACTGCTGCAGTGCTGGTTACCTTTGTCGCCGGCGGGGCAGGTGGGAGGAGGAGGGGTAAGACACACGAGGATAGACACATAAATGACATAAAAGAAAAGACATCATGTAAATACACATGTTTAAACAATATGTTCTCCTCTTCAGGACTCCCGTGTCCTGAAGTAGAGTCCAACGCTTTCATGGAGTGTGGCCCCGCACCCTCCGGACCATTACCCACTCTCCCTCCCCAAAGGACTTTGACGGGATCCTGGGAGACCCCCCTCCCCAGATCTCGTCCACAGCACATGCCGACCTCGGGATATGAAGCTCCCTCCATCCCTCCGGCCCGCTTTCTCTCTTTTTAACTACCATCTTTAATTTTATGTAGATAACCAGTATAATCTTTATTAACCTTTTGAGTTAAACTTCTCATTTAACTGTAACCCTGTTTAGGGTCTCCTGAACTATCGAAACTATAACTTGTGCTACTCAGCACAGAGTCTCCATGATTGCTAATTCAATTACGTTGTTCTTTAGCTTCCCTCCATATTTCTGTTTTCCTGTCTCTCTTTGGCCCCTTAACTCATATGTTTCCCTCCCTTCTGGTCTCGTATAGGGGTGTCCCACCTACTGTGCCCTTATATTGGAATGGGGACTTCTCTATATGTCCCTATCTGCCGTGTCTCCCTTTGGTGTGTGTGCTTCTTTTATTTATTTTATTTTTCTACTTAGTCCCGCCATCCTGTGTGGTTCCGCGATTGTGGCGCCGCCATGTCTCTGGTGCTTGTATGGTGACAGTGCCGTCCCGGCCGATAGCTGTCTCCTTCCGCCTGTGGGGCCTTCGCGACTTGCGTAAGCTCCGGATAGGTCTGCCACCTCCAAGATGGCGCTGGTGTTTCTGGCGCTGTCTGATGATGATGACTTCCGGTTTCCGGCGGCGGCCATTTTGGATCTCCTGCTGCCACGCGGAAGATGTGCTGTTCCCTGCTCCCGCTCGCTCACCTCTTCCTGGGTCTGCGCCTCACGGTGGGGTACAAGAAGCGCCATTACGCCCGCCATCTTCCTCCAGCCTCGTGGTCAACATTCAAAGGTGAGTTTTTTGTTTTCTTCGTCTAGGAACTACCTGTTCCCTGTGACAAAAGTACTCCGGGACAATAACGTGAGATACCGTTGGACCTTCCCGTTCGGACTTCAAGTCACGAAAAACGGGAGATCCCTTACTCTAAAAGATATCGGGGAAGGCCCAGGTTTCCTTAACACACTGGGTCTGAAAGGCCCCTCGGCGGAAGCGACAGAGGAGGAGACAGCCCTGGAACCAGAATGGAGTGGTGGGCCGACCACACCAAAACCCAAGAGAACTAAATGAAAATCGTAATAAAGAACTCTGGTGGACTCTTAAAACACGTTATGTTTTGCTGTTAAAGTTGACAGGTTAGCGGCCAAATTGTGCCATGATTGTGCTCTGAAACGGAGCTGACCCACACCTGTATCTTGTCCTTAAACCCCAACCGGAGAGCTCGTAGAAACCCTATGAATGGATATCGAGTCTCCCCGCGGTTTCCTGTCAACGTCGCTAGTTCCTAGACGAAGATGTCATTTTATGTCATTTATGTGTCTATCCTCGTGTGTCTTACCCCTCCTCCTCCCACCTGCCCCGCCGGCGACAAAGGTAACCAGCACTGCAGCAGTCTCAGCTCAACAAGATCGGGATTGGAGAAAGACCCCACGACGTGGGCCCAGCTCGACCAAAACAGCTGCAGCACAGGAATCACTAGAAGACGACCCGAATGGGTAGAGAGATACGTTGCCTCTCCCATAACGTAAAGGGACTGAATAACCCAGCTAAGCGTAAGTTGGCCTTTAAAGACTATAAAAGACACAAAGCAGACATCCTCTTCCATCAAGAGACTCACTTTTCTAAAACTAGCTACCCCAAATACATTGACAAAGATTTTAACACAATTTACCTAGCCTCAGCATCAGTGAAGAAACGAGGGGTGGCCATTGTATTCCATAAAAATGTATTATTCGAGCTAGAAAAAAAGGTGATAGATGCAGACGGCAGATTTATCATTTTGGTAGGATCCATACAAGGTCAGGCCCTCACACTGGTCTCAATATATGCCCCGTGTGAACAGGCATCAGATTTCTTTGCCCTCTTCTTCCGACGTTTGCAGCGGGAAGCAAAGGGCCAAATAATATTGGCAGGGGACCTGAACAGGACTCTAAACCCAAAGCTAGACAGATGTACAGCCCCTAATCCCCCCAACAAACGAGACATACTGCTGCGACACACTTTATTTGAGCAAATACCCAGTATGTACCTGGCAGATACCTGGAATGCACCGCTCCTCACCTCTGACAAGCCCCGTTGCGTTTGCCTTCCCAGCCATGGTTCATGCCTGGCTGACGGGCGGCTGATCTGTTAAATGATAATCATTAGGATTTAATAGGCTACAATGCTTCGCGTGTCTACCAGATGGCATAAATTCATGAATTGTAATGCAGTATATATATATATATACTGTGCAGTATTGCAGCCAGCGGGAATAAAATGCTTCAATCCCTGCCTGGAAAATAACGCAATGCACTCGGGCAGAAAACAGTCACAAACCTCAATACACCCGAGTATACCCGAATTCGTGGGACTAGCCGAGCTCGAATAAAGTGTGTCGCCAGTGTACTAACAATCTCTTACGGACTCCGAGACTGTCAGCTAGTGGACATATGGCGGGAGCAACATCCACAGACCAAGGACTATACTTTCTACTCCCACCCTCATAACCGATATAGCCGAATAGATTACTTCCTTGTATCCAACAGACTGGTCCCAATGGTCTCCCATTCGGGAATACACGATATTTTGTGGTCAGACCACGCACCTATAGAGTTGCGGTGCGAGCTAAATTTACTAGACAGACCAGGAGCGAACTGGAGATTAAATGAGCTACTGCTAAAAATTCCTAAATTCGACCTGGAAATCGCAGACAAAATCAGAGAATACTTCACAGAGAACGAGGGAAGTGTAGCATCACCTGCCACATTGTGGGAGGCCCATAAGGCTACCCTCAGGGGATCTCTTATGTGCCTAGCTGCTAGACGCAAAAGAGAACAAGAGAGTCAGATAAAGGATCTAAAAGGGAATTTCCCGCTTGAACAGCTGTTTTTTTGGGACATTTGCTTGTCTGGTCAATTATCCAGCATGGCGCGACGTGAACGGTAGAGAGACGCCACTTGATGACGTCATACGCACACGCGGACTAACCCGGAACCGGTCAGGAGAATTACCTCCTCTGAACCAATGGCAGTGATATCCCCATTGCTAAGGAAGGAACTTCGACTGCGAGCTGGTCTCTTCGATCCTGGGTCCCTGCTACCAGAGGAAGGTTATCAAAGGCCATATCCTGTGTTCCTGTGCTGCTGTCCCGCCGAGTGGTAACATGTCCCTAACATGTCATGCTGTTTTATTTTAATCCTGATGTACGTGCAATACTCACCTTTGTTATATAAAATTATCTTTTAATATACTACACCATGAGGTTTTTTTGGCTGTTTTTTCTTCTGTTTTGTTACAGACGTGGATTGTAAGGGTTTATTATTTTATGGTTTACCTGTGGATTGGTTCCTGTGCTTCCGGGTCGCCTGGATTTCGGTGAGTGGGCATCTAATGGTGATTAAACAAAAGAAAAGTTTATTATTTTTACTTTTACAGGTTTTTTTGATTTTTCATTCATGTCTTTTTTTTTCTGTCCCATTTAATGCCCGTGAATGTAGCTATGTACCTATGTATATACATACATTCACGGACACTGAATGGGTGTATTCTATGTGATTTTTGTATGGAAATGCATTATTTTTTATGCTGTATTATTGCCCCTGTATTTTATGTATATCTATCGATATGGATAGACATACAGGGATAATAATTGATTGTTTTGCTAATGTTTATGTTCTTTTCATGTATGGCTAATGTATTTATCAGCGTTATTTTGTCATTGTTGTGAATAATGTAATTTGTATTTAGTTACAGGTTAATTGTAATGGCTTCTTTATGGTACTTAGATTAGAATGATTATGGTTACTTTAAATTAGAATTGTTTTGGCAATGGTTTGGCTTTAGGAATTGAATAGGGAATTGTATAATTAGGGTGACCAGATTTTGAAAATGAAAAACCGGGACACACAATTATATTATTATTATTTTTATTTTAACAGTTTATTTATTGTATTACACTTTTACTTTACTACCATTATTCCTTGGTGTGTGTGTGTGTGTGTGTGTGTGTGTGCGTGCGTGCGTGCGTGCGTGTGTGTGTGTGTGTGTGTCGAATGACCTCACTAAATCGAACAAAAAAAAAGCCAGATTTGAATGACTTCTGAACCCCTTAACCAGTGTCTGGATGCCCCCTCTTCACAATTTCTAAAGCAGCAATCCCACCTGGGATCTTACCTGATCCGCAGTCTCTCAAGGTACTATACTGGAGGGGAGGTGTTCCCACCTGTCTTCCGAGGTCTCGCGTGTAAAACTTGAGTCAGATCTGGAAGAAAGCAGTATAGGTTATTTTGGTGTAGGTATACGGCAGTTGAGATAAGACAGAGAGAGTGGGTGACAGACTGAGTGAGACAGAGAGAGACAGAGACAGACACAGAGAGAGACAGAGACAGACACAGATAGAGACAGAGACAGAAAGAGACAGACACAGAGAGAGACAGAGACAGACAGAGACGATACAGAGAGAGACAGAGACAGACACAGAGAGAGACACAGAGAGGGACAGAGACAGACACAGAGAGAGACAGAGACAGACACAGAGAGAGACAGAGACAGACACAGAGAGAGAGATAGACACAGAGAGAGACAGAGACAGACACAGAGAGAGACAGACACAGAGACAGACACAGAGAGAGACAGACACAGAGATAGACAGAGACAGAGAGAGACAGAGACAGACACAGAGAGAGACAGAGACAGACACAGAGAGAGACAGAGACAGACACAGAGAGAGACAGAGACAGACACAGAGAGAGAGACAGAGACAGAGACACAGAGAGAGACAGAGACACAGAGAGAGACAGAGACACAGAGAGAGACATAGAGAGAGAGAGAGATAGTCAGTGACAGAGAGACAGTCAGTGACAGAGAGACAATCAGTGACAGAGAGAGAGACAGTGACAGAGAGAGAGACAGTGGCAGAGAGAGAGACAGTGACAGAGAGAGAGACATTGACAGCGAGAGAGACAGTGACAGAGAGAGCGACAGTGACACAGAGAGAGACAGTGATAGAGAGAGAGACAGTGACAGAGAGACAGACAGTGACAGAGAGACAGACAGTGACAGAGAGACAGACAGTGACAGAGAGACAGACAGTCACAGAGAGACAGACAGTGACAGAGAGACAGACAGTGACAGAGAGACAGACAGTCACAGAGAGACAGACAGTGACAGAGAGACAGGATGACAGAACAGAGAGACAGGAGGACAGAACAGGGAGACAGGAGGACAGAACAGAGAGACAGGAGGACAGAACAGGGAGACAGGAGGACAGAATAGAGAGACAGGAGGACAGAGAGACAGAGAGACAGACAGAGAGACAGATAGATGACAGACAGATTAAAGACGAACAAACAGATGACAGACAGATGACAGATGAGAGACAGATGAGACAGAACAGAGAGAACAGAGACCGAGAGAGATAGAGAGAGAGAGAGAGAGACCGAGAGAGAGACAGAGAGGGACAGAGAGAGAGAGACCAAGAGAGAGAGAGGGAGACACAGAGAGAGACAGAGAGAGACAGAGAGAGAGAGACAGAGAGAGAGAGAGACAGACAGAGAGAATGCCTGACACTTTGGTGGGTGGGTGACAGACTGCCTGACACTTGGGTGGGTGGGTGGGTGACAGACTGTCTGACACTTGGGTTGACAGACTGCCTGACACTTGGGTGGGTGGGTGACAGACTGCCTGACACTTGGGTGGGTGGGTGACAGACTGCCTGACACTTGGGTGGGTGGGTGACTGACTGCCTGACTGTCTTACACGTGGATGGGTGACTGACTCGTGGGTGGGTGGGTGACACGTTTGACTGACACGTGGGTGAGTGGGTTGGTGTCTGTATACATTCTATCACTGATACACACAGACACTGGGAGGGGGCAGTCACACGCACACTGGGGGGGGGGCAGTCACACCACACACACACAGAATGGGAGAGGGGCAGACACACACACAGACTGGGAGGGGGGGCAGTCACACACACACACACACACACAGACTGGAAGGGGGGCAGTCACACACACACACAGACTGGGGGGCAATCACACACACACACAGACTGGGAGGCGGGCAGTCACACACACACACACACACACAGACTGGGAGGGGGGGCAGTCACACACACACACACACACAGACTGGGAGGGGTGGCAGTCACACACACACAGACTTTGAGGGGGGAAGTCACACACACACTGGGAGGGGGCAGTCACACACACACACACACAAAGACTGGGAGGGGGGCAGTCACACACACACACACAGACTGGGAAGGGGCAGTCACACACACACAGACTGGGAGGGGGGGCAGTCACACACACACACAGACTGGGAGGGGGGCAGTCACACACACACAAACTGGGAGGGGGCAGTCACACACACACACAGACTGGGAGGGGGGCAGTCACACACACACAGACTGGGAGGGGAGGCAGTCGCACACACACTGGGAGGGGGGGCAGTCACACACACACTGGGAGGGGGGGCAGTCACACACACACCGGGAGGGGGGGCAGTCACACACACACTGGGAGGGGGGGCCGTCACACACACACTGGGAGGGGGCAGTCACACACACACTGGGAGGGGGACAGTCACACACACACTGGGAGAGGGGGCAGTAACACACACACACTGGGAGGGGGGCAGTCACACACACACTGGGAGGGGGCAGTCACACACACTGGGAGGGGGGCAGTCACACACAAACTGGGAGGGGGACAGTCACACACACACTGGGAGAGGGGGCAGTAACACACACACACTGGGAGGGGGGCAGTCACACACATACTGGGAGGGGGCAGTCACACACACTGGGAGGGGGGGGCAGTCACACACACACAGACTGGGAGGGGGGGCAGTCACACACACACAGACTGGGAGGGGGGCAGTCACACACACTCTTGGAGGGGGGGCAGTCACACACACTGGGAGGGGGCAGTCACACACACACTGGGGGGGAGGGGCAGTCACACAACACACAGACTGGGAGGGGGGCAGTCACACACACACACACACACACAGACTGGGAGGGGGGGCAGTCACACACAAACACTGGGACGGGGGGCAGTCACACACACACTGGGAGGGGGGCAGTCACACACACACTGGGAGGGGGAAAGTCACACACACACTGGGAGAGGGGGCAGTAACACACACACTGGGAGGGGGGCAGTCACACACACACTGGGAGGGGGCAGTCACACACACTAGGAGGGGGGCATTCACACACACTGGGAGGGGGGGCAGTCACACACACACAGACTGGGAGGGGGGGCAGTCAAACACGCACACAGACTGGGGGGGCAGTCACACACACACTGGGAGGGGGGCAGTCACACACACTGGAAGGGGGGGGCAGTAACACACACACAGACTGGGAGGGGGGGCAGTCTCACACACACAGACTGGGAAGGGGGGAAGTCACACACATACTGGGATGGGGCAGTCACATACACTGGGAGGGGGGGCAGTCACACACACACAGACTAGGAGGGGGGGCAGTCACACACAGACTGGGAGGGGGGCAGTCACACACACACTGGGAGGGGGGCAGTCACACACACTGGGAGGGGGCAGTCACACACACACTGGGGGGGCAGTCACACCACACACACACAGAATGGGAGAGGGGCAGACACACACACACACACAGACTGGGAGGGGGGGCAGTCACACACACACACACAGACTGGGAGGGGGCAGTCACACACACACACAGACTGGGGGTGCAGTCACACACACACAGACTTTGAGGGGGAGCAGTCACACACACACTGGGAGGGGGCAGTCACACACACACACAGACTGGGAGGGGGGCAGTCACACACACACACACAGACTGGGAGGGGGCAGTCACACACACACAGACTTGGAGGGGGGCAGTCACACACACACACAGACTGGGAGGGGGGGCAGTCACACACACACACACACACACAGACTGGAAGGGGGGCAGTCACACACACACACAGACTGGGGGGCAATCACACACACACACAGACTGGGAGGCGGGCAGTCACACACACACACACACACACAGACTGGGAGGGGGGGCAGTCACACACACACACACACACAGACTGGGAGGGGTGGCAGTCACACACACACAGACTTTGAGGGGGGAAGTCACACACACACTGGGAGGGGGCAGTCACACACACACACACACAAAGACTGGGAGGGGGGCAGTCACACACACACACACAGACTGGGAAGGGGCAGTCACACACACACAGACTGGGAGGGGGGGCAGTCACACACACACACAGACTGGGAGGGGGGCAGTCACACACACACAAACTGGGAGGGGGCAGTCACACACACACACAGACTGGGAGGGGGGCAGTCACACACACACAGACTGGGAGGGGAGGCAGTCGCACACACACTGGGAGGGGGGGCAGTCACACACACACTGGGAGGGGGGGCAGTCACACACACACCGGGAGGGGGGGCAGTCACACACACACTGGGAGGGGGGGCCGTCACACACACACTGGGAGGGGGCAGTCACACACACACTGGGAGGGGGACAGTCACACACACACTGGGAGAGGGGGCAGTAACACACAAACACTGGGAGGGGGGCAGTCACACACACACTGGGAGGGGGCAGTCACACACACTGGGAGGGGGGCAGTCACACACAAACTGGGAGGGGGACAGTCACACACACACTGGGAGAGGGGGCAGTAACACACACACACTGGGAGGGGGGCAGTCACACACATACTGGGAGGGGGCAGTCACACACACTGGGAGGGGGGGGCAGTCACACACACACAGACTGGGAGGGGGGGCAGTCACACACACACAGACTGGGAGGGGGGCAGTCACACACACTCTTGGAGGGGGGGCAGTCACACACACTGGGAGGGGGCAGTCACACACACACTGGGGGGGAGGGGCAGTCACACAACACACAGACTGGGAGGGGGGCAGTCACACACACACACACACACACAGACTGGGAGGGGGGGCAGTCACACACAAACACTGGGACGGGGGGCAGTCACACACACACTGGGAGGGGGGCAGTCACACACACACTGGGAGGGGGAAAGTCACACACACACTGGGAGAGGGGGCAGTAACACACACACTGGGAGGGGGGCAGTCACACACACACTGGGAGGGGGCAGTCACACACACTAGGAGGGGGGCATTCACACACACTGGGAGGGGGGGCAGTCACACACACACAGACTGGGAGGGGGGGCAGTCAAACACGCACACAGACTGGGGGGGCAGTCACACACACACTGGGAGGGGGGCAGTCACACACACTGGAAGGGGGGGGCAGTAACACACACACAGACTGGGAGGGGGGGCAGTCTCACACACACAGACTGGGAAGGGGGGAAGTCACACACATACTGGGATGGGGCAGTCACATACACTGGGAGGGGGGGCAGTCACACACACACAGACTAGGAGGGGGGGCAGTCACACACAGACTGGGAGGGGGGCAGTCACACACACACTGGGAGGGGGGCAGTCACACACACTGGGAGGGGGCAGTCACACACACACTGGGGGGGCAGTCACACCACACACACACAGAATGGGAGAGGGGCAGACACACACACACACACAGACTGGGAGGGGGGGCAGTCACACACACACACACAGACTGGGAGGGGGCAGTCACACACACACACAGACTGGGGGTGCAGTCACACACACACAGACTTTGAGGGGGAGCAGTCACACACACACTGGGAGGGGGCAGTCACACACACACACAGACTGGGAGGGGGGCAGTCACACACACACACACAGACTGGGAGGGGGCAGTCACACACACACAGACTTGGAGGGGGGCAGTCACACACACACACAGACTGGGAGGGGGCCAGTCACACACACTCACAGACTGGGAGGGGGGCAGTCACCCACACACAC
The DNA here is from genome assembly GCF_040206685.1 of Ascaphus truei. Classification (NCBI taxonomy): domain Eukaryota; kingdom Metazoa; phylum Chordata; class Amphibia; order Anura; family Ascaphidae; genus Ascaphus; species Ascaphus truei. The sequence goes on from NC_134483.1 coordinate 524,690,464, forward strand.
AGACTGGGAGGGGGGGGCAGTCACACACATGCACACACAGACTGGGAGGGGGGCAGACACACACACAGGGAGGGGGCAGTCACACACACACACAGACTGGGAGGGGGGCAGTCACACACACACAGACTGGGAGGGGGCAGTCACACACACACAGACTGGGAGGGGGGCAGTCACACACACACAGACTGGGAGGGGGGCAGTCACACACACACAGACTAGGAGGGGGGGCAGTCACACACACACACACAGACTGGGAGGGGGGGCAGTCACAAACACACACAGACTGGGAGGGGGGGCAGTCACACACACACAGACTGGGAGGGGGGCAGTCACACACACACTGGGAGGGGGGGCAATCACACACACACTGGGAGGAGGGGCAGTCACACACACACTGGGAGGGGGGGCAGTCACACACACAAACACACACACACTGGGAGGGGGGCAGTCACACACATACTGGGAGGGGGCAGTCACACACACTGGGAGGGGGGGGCAGTCACACACACACAGACTGGGAGGGGGGGCAGTCACACACACACAGACTGGGAGGGGGGCAGTCACACACACTCTTGGAGGGGGGGCAGTCACACACACTGGGAGGGGGCAGTCACACACACACTGGGGGGGAGGGGCAGTCACACAACACACAGACTGGGAGGGGGGCAGTCACACACACACACACACACACAGACTGGGAGGGGGGGCAGTCACACACAAACACTGGGACGGGGGGCAGTCACACACACACTGGGAGGGGGGCAGTCACACACACACTGGGAGGGGGAAAGTCACACACACACTAGGAGAGGGGGCAGTAACACACACACTGGGAGGGGGGCAGTCACACACACACTGGGAGGGGGCAGTCACACACACTAGGAGGGGGGCAGTCACACACACTGGGAGGGGGGGCAGTCACACACACACAGACTGGGAGGGGGGGCAGTCAAACACGCACACAGACTGGGGGGGCAGTCACACACACACTGGGAGGGGGGCAGTCACACACACTGGAAGGGGGGGGCAGTAACACACACACAGACTGGGAGGGGGGGCAGTCTCACACACACAGACTGGGAAGGGGGGAAGTCACACACATACTGGGATGGGGCAGTCACATACACTGGGAGGGGGGGCAGTCACACACACACAGACTAGGAGGGGGGCAGTCACACACACACAGACTGGGAGGGGGGCAGTCACACACACACTGGGAGGGGGGCAGTCACACACACTGGGAGGGGGCAGTCACACACACACTGGGGGGGCAGTCACACCACACACACACAGAATGGGAGAGGGGCAGACACACACACACACAGACTGGGAGGGGGGGCAGTTACACACACACACAGAGACTGGGAGGGGGCAGTCACACACACACACAGACTGGGGGTGCAGTCACACACACACAGACTTTGAGGGGGAGCAGTCACACACACACTGGGAGGGGGCAGTCACACACACACACAGACTGGGAGGGGGGCAGTCACACACACACACACACAGACTGGGAGGGGGCAGTCACACACACACAGACTTGGAGGGTGGCAGTCACACACACACACAGACTGGGAGGGGGGGCAGTCACACACACTCACAGACTGGGAGGGGGGCAGTCACCCACACACACAGACTGGGAGGGGGGGGCAGTCACACACATGCACACACAGACTGGGAGGGGGGCAGACACACACACAGGGAGGGGGCAGTCACACACACACACAGACTGGGAGGGGGGCAGTCACACACACACAGACTGGGAGGGGGCAGTCACACACACACAGACTGGGAGGGGGGCAGTCACACACACACAGACTGGGAGGGGGGCAGTCACACACACACAGACTAGGAGGGGGGGCAGTCACACACACACACACAGACTGGGAGGGGGGGGCAGTCACAAACACACACAGACTGGGAGGGGGGGCAGTCACACACACACAGACTGGGAGGGGGGCAGTCACACACACACTGGGAGGGGGGGCAATCACACACACACTGGGAGGAGGGGCAGTCACACACACACTGGGAGGGGGGGCAGTCACACACACAAACACACACACACTGGGAGGGGGCAGTCACACACACACAGACTGGGAGGGGGCAGTCACACACACACACAGACTGGGAGGGGGGGCAGTCACACACACACTGGGAGGGGGGGCAGTCACACACACACTGGGAGGGGGGCAGTCACACACACACTGGGAGGGGGAAAGTCACACACACACTGGGAGAGGGGGCAGTAACACACACACTGGGAGGGGGGCAGTCACAAACACACTGGGAGGGGGCAGTCACACACACTAGGAGGGGGGCAGTCACACACACTGGGAGGGGGGGGCAGTCACATACACACAGACTGGGATGGGGGGCAGTCAAACACGCACACAGACTGGGGGGGCAGTCACACACACACTGGGAGGGGGGCAGTCACACACACTGGAAGGGGGGGCAGTAACACACACACAGACTGGGAGGGGGGGAAGTCTCACACACACAGACTGGGAAGGGGGGCAGTCACACACATACTGGGAGGGGGCAGTCACATACACTGGGAGGGGGGGCAGTCACACACACACAGACTGGGAGGGGGGCAGTCACACACACACTGGGAGGGGGGCAGTCACACACACTGGGAGGGGGCAGTCACACACACACTGGGGGGGCAGTCACACCACACACACACAGAATGGGAGAGGGGTAGACACACACACACACACACAGACTGGGAGGGGTTGGGGGGCAGTCACACACACACACACACACCACAGACTGGGAGGGGGCAGTCACACACACACACAGACTGGGGGTGCAGTCACACACACACAGACTTTGAGGGGGAGCAGTCACACACACACTGGGAGGGGGCAGTTACACACACACACAGACTGGGAAGGGGGCAGTCACACACACACACACACAGACTGGGAGGGGGCAGTCACACACACACACAGACTGGGAGGGGGGCAGTCACACACACACACAGACTGGGAGGGGGGGCAGTCACACACACTCACAGACTGGGAGGGGGGCAGTCACACACACACACAGACTGGGAGGGGGCAGTCACACACACACAGACTGGAAGGGGGGGCAGTCACACACACACAGACTGGAAGGGGGGGCAGTCACACACACACAGAGTGGGAGGGGGGCAGTCACACACACACAGACTGGGAGGGAGGGCAGTCACACACACACAGACTGGGAGGGGGGCAGTCACACACACAGGCGACATGGGGCTTACCTTTAGTGCCACTGTAGAGAGCCAGAAGTAGTGAGGCTTTTTTCCAGTCTGCCGTTTCAGTTGCCAGCTGTGAGCCTTCCTTCTGAGACACACACACACCTCAACTCACTACATCCGTCCCCGATACTAAGCCCCGCCCCCGGCATATCCTGACCTCCAACCAATCCCCTGCTTCTACTCTAAAGCCCCACCTCCCGGCATCCTGCTATTGGGGGAAAAAAAAATGCTCACGGCCGCCGCATCCTCCTCACGCTGCCCTCGCGCACCGCCGCATCCTCCTCACGCTGCCCTCGCGCACCGCCGCATCCTCCTCACGCTGCCCTCATGCACCACTGCATCCTCCTCATGCTGCCCTCGTGCACCGCCGCATCCTCCTCATGCTGCCCTCGTGCACCACGCATCCTCCTCAGGCTGCCCTCGCGCACCGCCGCATCCTCCTCTCTCTGCCCCCGCGCACCGCCAACGACTCACGCACGGGACCAGTCTTCAGGGGCAAAACCCAGGACATTTCCGGGACAGACTGTCAACTGGGACAGCACAGAAAAAAAACAGGACTTTCCCGGAAAAAACAGGACGAATGGTCACCCTATGTATAATTGATTTGTATTGTATTATAATTGTTTGAGGAAATGGATTAATTGATTGATACTAATTGTATTGATGTTGCTTAGTTTATATTTGATTTTCATGATGGCAATGCTGGTTAGGGGACATTGTTCATATTGTATTTTATTGTTACATATATTTTGCTTAGTGCTACATGATGCACAGATTAATTGCATCATGTACACACAATGCAATTGTGTGACATTTCATATACATTTGTGTAGCTGCTGGTTTCTTGGGTTATATTTACAATGGCTGCTGGATTTATTTTAACATGCAATGTGGTGATTTTAAAATTAAAAATTCATGTTTTGATTTATGCATGTTTTATGTGTTTAATAATGGGCAAATAATCTATTATCCATATCTGGATAATAGTTATTTGGCACATTATTGTACTGTATGTGTTTGGGGGGGGGGGGGGGATGTATGTATTGAATGTATAGGTCAGGTTTATTTATTTTACATTCAGGGTTGGTTCCTTGGTTCTGCGGGAGACCTCTGGAGACCACCTGAGGTATCCTCAGTTATCTCACGGGTATCAGGCTGCGTGGTCCACGGGTGACACCTGCGGGGAAGAACCGGTGACCCCCCATCTGTGGGGGCACCGCGGACCCATAGTCTGCGGGGAAGAACCGGTGGCTTCACATCCGTGGGGGCACCGCAGACCCATAGTGAGCACCCGTGGGTACCCAGACCCCCGTGGGAACCACCCGAGGCCCTTCTGACACCTGTGGGTCTGACCCGGGGCTCCCAGACATCCGCAGGCCTACCATGGGGACAAAATGATGGCCCACGGTGACCCGCGGAGACCACCTGGTGGGCCAAGGCACCTGGCGGGACCCACCAACAGGCCTCCAGAACCTGTATGAAACAAGTTGCTGGTACCCTGTAGGTCTGTCAGGTGACCCGCCTGGCCCACCGGGGACTCGCGTGTGGCTGGGGTATGATCCCTGTATGTAAAAGAATAAATCATATATTTATGGGGGGGCACAGGGGGTGGGTAATGTATTTAATAAATAGAATGATGTTTATTGTGGGGCTGTGTGTTGTTTTTATTGTGGGTACTGGGGGTGGGGGGAGGGGGTATTGGCCCCAAAGGTATGTGGTAGGCCTCCTTTGTGGGTAGTGGGTGAGGGTGGTTAGGCCTCATGGGGTGGGGGGTTAGTGGGGGAGGGTATGTAGGCCTCCCGAGTGGTGGGTGATGGTGGGTTAACCCCTTAATGCCTGTAGCGGTTATTAACCGCTATGGTGATTATAGGGTTAAGGGAACATTACATTGGATGTTTTTATTCTTGTGTATGTCTTTCAGCATCGGAGGGGGCATGGGCAGGATGAAGATGAGGATGAAGACGGCCTTCATCGTGGGTGCCTGTAAAAGGTAAGTGGAATATGTTTTTACTGTATTAATTGAAAGTTATATGTATTTTAAATGGGCAAATGCATTATTATCCATATGTGGATAATAGTAATTTTGCCCATTACTGTATAGTATGTGTTAGGGGGGTGTATTTAGTTATAGATATTGTTTATTATTTTTGGATGTGCAACATTGGTACCGCAGGCTTGCGGGTAACCCGGGACGGCAGCGGGGACCCCCGGACTCCCGCGGTGACCCCCGCCTGGTGAGCCGGGGACCCCCGCGGGGTCAGACGGGGACACCCGCCGGTCTGTTGTATGGGTTTTGCGCATGCAAAGATGAAAAGCAATAATTTTTTCTAAGTCCAGATTTCTTTGCGTCAACTCTGACCTGACGTGTTCTGATCAACGCAACTTTCGCGTACGCTAAGGTTGCGTTGCTTTGTCCCGCTTAAAGGCAGAATTTAACGCAAACAGGGTTGCGAACGAGCAAAGTTGGACTTAGAAAAAATTCCAGAAAAAAGTTATTTTTAGAGCGCAAAGTGCCTGTTTGCGTTGCTTAGTGCATCGGGTTGAGCGCAAAAGCACGTTCTAAGAGCACTTTGCGCTCTAAAAGTGACTTAACTGAGCTTAGTGCATAGCCCCCTATGTCCGCATACTAAACTAATATCTCACCAGCTCAAGAACTGGTTCAAGAGCTACCTGATCCCTCTTTTCAATTTCATTTTTAATACTCAATAAAAGGGTTTTAGATTTAAATAACTATTACACATGCTCACACAGTGAGTGCATTCTGTAGGGTACTTCTTCTCTCTGAAACGCTAATATATTCAGCCATATATTGCACCTCTGTGTTACTACTTTTCTATCTCTAGTTGCTATAGGCTGATGCGGACATATTCCCACTCTCTTTACCTTATCCCATTCTGTAAATTCTCTTTATTATACCCTGCACCTGATTTATCAAAAAAAACCCACCCAATTGAAATAATATTTTCTTTGACAAATACCAAATAATTGTGTTTGCTTCACTTTGCATTACTTTTGTGCCAGAATACTTTGATAAATAACATTCTACGGATCCACAAAATACTGTAGTACTAAACCAGAGAGTGAAATGTTTCAGGATACACAGCATACCAAAAGTACTTACACACGTAAAAACCATGACAAAAACAGCACAAAATGTACATACAGTATATAGTAAGATTTACTGCCTGCGTGGATGCAAGAAGTACATCTAACTCTGCAACAATTACTTAGGTTTTGCGGGGTGAGCACAACTGACTCGCAAGGGCACCATAACCGGAAACAATTGAGTTTTAGCATTGGTCGCTGTACTCTCCAGTAATGATAGGCTGCACTAGTGTGATATTCTGTCTTTATTCTAAATGCAATGTAACACATTCCTTATTCCATTCAATTCATACAGTATATATAAAAATCTACTTAAACCACCTCTGAGTTAATCCTACTCTGCCAGCCATGCAACTGTAATGGCTGCCCAGAGGAGTCCAAGTGAGACAATGTCTCTCTCTGTCTCCATTAGCAGTTGTTACAGTGATCAAATGTTTTATCATTTTTATTTTTATATACTTTATTGAAACATGGGGTCTCCACAGTTAAATCCTATTAATGGCAAACTCTGGGGACCGCTGCTTCCATAAATATAGACCTCTGTATGGTGATGGCGTGCCGGAAGCCGCTCCGGCTCAGGCATAAAGCTTACACGCCACGTGGGCCAGCCCAGATTGAATACTGGCACCCCCCTATGGAGGTCTATATATCTTGAAGCAGGAGGTCCTCGTAGTTGAAATTAATGGGGTTCACCCTTGCTTCAATACAGTATATAAAAATAAAAATAATAAAACACTGTAAAACCTTAAACATACATTACCCACCATTGTCACCTTAGTGGCTTGCCCACTACTCCCCCTCCTTCCTCTGGGAGGCTTAACCACCCACCGCAGGGCAACTACCCTCTTCACACACCCTCTCTACCCCCAACAAAACCCGCCCCCACCATAACACACAGTAATGGGCAATATTCCTATTAGCCAAATATGGCTAATAGCGATTTTTCCCATTCAAATATACTACAGTACAATAAAATATAAATTACATTACTATTAAAACAAACACTCACCATTTAATCCATTGATTGTCACTGTGGCTACCTATGTCCTTAATGGGTGCATAGATTCCCACATTGGCAATTCATGGACACCCTATAATAAATGATTTTGTTACTGACCCATGCCGAGATGAAGGCTGTCCTCCTCATCAAATTGTGGCACTAATCTCCTCATCTTGGCCACAAAGCAATAATCCTCAATTTGACCGAAGAATCAATGATCCTCAACTGGAACCAAACTGCAAAATCCAATACAAAAACCATAAAAAACAATCCATGGAACCATGTCCCCGCAGCACTGAAGGTAAGAGATGCATGGCAGTGCTATATTCCCTTCCCCCTGGATGATGTTGGTGCCCTTACATGGGTCTCTACATAATGAGGGGAGGCTACTGTAGTGCCGATGATTATTCTAAAACAAACCTGGGGCAATCTCCAAAAAGACCCAGGTACATGCTAGGTACATGCTGGGTATATGCTGCGTACATGCTGCAACATTTCACACATTTCTGCAGACAGACTAATGGCCATCGGATTAACAGCGGGGGTCCCTGGCAGTCCCATTCAAACTGAATGGGACTGCCAGGAACCCCTGCTGTGTTAATCCGATGGGCCATTAGCCTCTGCAGAAATGTCACTGAAATGTACCCAGCATGTACACAGCATGTACCTGGCTAGTTTAAGGCAAGTTTAAGGCAAGTTTTAGAATACTCGTTAGCTCATCTGTGTATGGTCATATTTGGTCATATACATCATCAAATGGGCTGGACAGAACACTGAACACTTGACCGTGTAGTTTCCCCATCATGATGTAGAGACCAATATAACCCATGTGACCCATATCTATGTCATATTGGGGGAAGAAAATACAGTACAGCCCTGCATCTCTTACCTTCAGCGCTGCAGGGACATGGCACCAGAGAGAGATGGAGAGATGGCTGCAGATGGCCATCTAAAAGTTGAGTACTTGTATTTTCTCCCTGCAGATTGCTCAAAAGGATTAATGCTGCGGGTCCCATTCAGAAGCATGGAACCACTCAGCGTTAATCTTTCTGGGCAGCTTACTATACTCGGGCCACAATATCTGTAGTTGCAATGCAGCTGCACCAGAAAATCCCGGCAGTGAGGACATTAGGTCTTGCTATATAATATCTGCACTCTAAGTCAATGGGTACTCTACTAATGTTAGTTAATCAATTTGTCAATGTCCGGCTAAACTTTTTTTGGACTAAAATGTTTTAGTAAACTTTTTTCTAATGTTTTGGAAAGTTTGAGGAGAACAGAGGCAAATCAAAGTTAAATAAGTTTGCGCATCTCTACAGAAAATGCATTCACTTCTTATCCAAATTGTCTTGCTCAGTTTAATTTAATTGCATAAAAAAAACAATAAAATAATCAGTAGCCAAATAAATGTTGGCTTTAGCGAGCCACTTTTTAACAAGTTGCTGACAGAAGAAGAAAGAAACTCAAAAATTACCAAAACACAAAATGAAAAAGCAATATAAAGTAACAGGGTAATTAAGTTAACAGTTTTTGCTTACTTTTGAATATATTTTCGCAGTTAGTTATAAACCGTATTTACTTAAAACAAACTAAAATGCAGACCATAATAAACTATACATGAACCGTCAGCTTGTTGTCTCTCTGGCAGATTGTCATGCTATGGTTGCCAATACTCAGTACAGCAATTATATTCAAAGGGCATAATGTTTCATTTGTATTGTCTTATAACATTGTGATATCCACATCACGTTGCAATAGCTTGTAGTCCCAGAATAAGACCATAAACATGGGTTTATTTACACAGTGAAATTATACACCAACAGGCCGACCGTTCCTTTAAGTCAAAACAAATCATAAAAATAACACCTATTCCCTTTAGGGAAAACTAACAAAACATACTCCAGCCCTTTCTAACAGGCACTGGAAAACTAAACTGGTTCCCATATTAAAACATGCCCTATAATATGTACCCCTATGAACAGTCTTAGGCACATTAATGTATTACTGAGCTCTTGGTCTGTTACTGTTGGGGTCCTGATTGAGTTCAGGGAATCCCTCTTCTCTGTAGTTGCTATGATATGAATAGGACATCCCTGCTTCAGTGCAGTCTCGCATCCTTCCTTCTTCTTCCTGGGATTAAGACCCCGTCAGTCCAAGCAGATTCCGCGACCTCCGTCCAGCAGGTCTAAGGGACTGTGCCAGCTTTCTTAGCTGGGGAGAACTTTCTCTCTCCCCCCTTCTCTAAGGAAAAGAAGTCTTTCAATGTCTGCCTCCTTGTTCATTCTGGAGTCCAGCCTGATTAGCTGGTGCCAGTAAATCTGCTCAGACATCGGGCACGGAAGCAACAGAGGATGCCTGAGGTGTGGACCATTTGGGCAGGATTGAAGGGCTCAAGTACCCATGTCCTGGGATGAATGGAAGTCCTCCGGACTACCATTTGCCCCACCAGACTTGGAGGTGCCTAACCCAGTGGGTGGCATCTGAATAGCAAGTGTCTAAGGTAGCAAACGTGTGCATGCTCTTGGCTGATTCAGAATCCCCGCTTGCCGGGCTTCACAGGACTGGCATCACTCTGATTGGCTGGTAGGAACGTTACCCACACAGTGATTGGCTGTATTATTTTGTGAATGAACTCCAAAATACTATAAGAAAGCTCTCAGCCAATCAGCCGAGAGATTCTCAAGTGCCAAAACAGCGGCAGGGTTTTTGAAAACGGAAAAAGATGCCACTGTGCGAATAGCAGAGCACCGGCTTCAGAAAAACAAACCCCAAATATTTTCTAAGTCCTGCTTTTTGAGACCGAGTTCTGAGAATTGAACAGAGAGGTTGCAGCTGGGATTTCAAGCCGATTTGGGTTCCAGGGCGTTTGGAGCTAAGTCCCGGTCAACTAAAGACTCTTGTTCAAAGCGCCATTTAGCAAGGAAAGTCTAGTTTTTTTACCCTAGTTTCCAAGTAAGTGTATCTCTTCTTATGTAGTTTGTAAATCTTGTGTGTATGCCTTTCCTGCGAATAAATGTACAATTTATTTCACTTTACCTGTTTTGCTTAATGTATGATCCTGGTAAAAAGGTGTAAATGCCTGGTCTCCGGGGACAGGTTATGAGGATGGAGAGGCTGACAGCCCTCTTGTGCCATAGAATGAGCTCTTATTTAAGGTCTGTGAGCCTTGGATAAATGTCTAAAGGTCTGGAGTCCTAGTTACAGATTTTAATTTGCCATTCAGATACATCTCAGGCCTAATTTCTCGCTATGCACCATCCCGACACTTGCGTTCTGCTCAAGGATGTCTTTTTGCTACCCCCTTTGTATCTAAAGCCCTCTCCCGCCTTAAACCTTTTTCACTGACTGTCCCACACCTCTGGAATGCCCTTCCCCTCAGTACCAGACTACCACCCTCTCTATCCACCTTTAAGACCCACCTTAAGACACACTTGCTTAAAGAAGCATATGTAGATATTCTGAACACATGATACATATAGCTTGGCCCCCTGCAGACGCACTTACCAGAACTCCCTCTTACTGTCTCTGTACGTTCTCCCTACCTACCAATAAGACTGTAAGCTCCTCGGGGCAGGGACTCCTCTTCCTTAATGTTACTTTAATGTCTAAAGCACTTATTCACATGATCTGTTATTTATATTATCTGTTATTTATTTGATTACCACATGTATTACAACTGTGAAGCGCTATGTACATTAATGGCGCTATATAAATAAAGACATACAATATACAATACATCCTTAGGGAATAGCTACAGTAACTAGAGGTTGCAGTTAAAACGTGGCCCCCTAAAGCCACTACTATTCATCAAAGTGTAGAGCTTATCCAATGTTGTTGATTTAAAGTTGAATACGTTAACTATGTTGTTTTATACGATTTGCATTTATAATGCAGTATTTGTCAGTGATATGATGGCTCCCCCTTTTATGTTTCCCCCCCACCCTCCACTTTTTTCTTTCTGTATCCTCTCACCCTATTGAAAACTCATTAAAACTATTTGTACTAAAAAATAAAAAAAACTTTAACAGCAGGCAATTTCAACTAGAGCTGAAAAATTCATTCAACTTTCTCAAAATGCCTGAGGATACTTTAAAAATTATGAAAAACTTATGAAGATTATAATTGAAAGCACAGAAAAATCTGGAGGATCCCTTTCAGAAAGAGAATAATAAAATGATGATTTTAAAACATTGAACCGCAATCGGATGAAAAAGACCATCAAAGATAACACAAGTTTAAACTAGACAAAATAATTACTTCAAATTGTGAAGAAGCAAATCATTTCTGATCAAACAAGACAGGATCAACAATAAAATACCTTGCAATTATCATAAAGAGAATTAAAGACTTCTACATACAAGAAAAAGAAAAGAACACAGATAGCAGTGCACCATCAAACAGATGACGAGTGAGATGAAACAAGAAATTATGTACCATGTCTCCTTCTAGAAGACGTATCAAAGGCAATACAATTCAAGAAGAATGGGAAGGCCCCCAGGGAAGGTGGAATTACAACTGAAATCTTAAATGAAGGTTAGAAAGAAGTAGAAACAATCTTGCTAAACTCTTTACATGCTGCTTGAAGAGCCGTAATATTCCAGGACAATGAAGCAATGTTATAGTTATCCTCATCAATTAATAAGGAGATTAAAACCTCAAGAACTACAGAGAAATCAAACTTCTACCACTCACTTACAAAATATGTACAGTATGCAGATACCTCCTAATCAGCTTCAAGAGACCCTGGACTTTGATCAGCCTAGACAACAGTCAGATTTCAAAACAGAACACAATAGACCACAAGTTGTACAATACATGATCTCTCAAAGTAAGTAATATGATGTACCACTCAGCCTAGAATTCATAGATAATAAAAATGCATTTGATTCTGTCTACACTTCAGTTGTTTTAAAGGCATTAAGAAAAGTGAGGAAGGAGTGCACATTAATATTATTTGGAAGATTTATTAGAAGGCCGCATCAACCATTAGATTACATGAAGATAGAAGCAAGGCACAGATCAGGAAGGAAAAGCGATAGGTATACACCATGTCACCAAAGATTTTTCAGAGCAACACTTGAAAAAAAAATTCAAGACATTGAATCAGGAAGATAAAGGAATCAATTTCAACAAATTCATGAATCACCTAGAATTTGCAAAAGACATTGAAATTTTTGTCACAAGTCTAGAAGACCTAGAGATCTTGCCAATTCAAGAAGATGGGCCTCCATAGCAAGCAAGACCAAAGTGATGTTGAAAGCTACTGTATATCGAGCTTTTCCAGGAAGTATTAATGGATGGGAACCTTTAGAATAAATCAATAGGAAAATGAAGATAGAATGGAGTATATTTGGAAGAAACAATACAAGCTTTCAAGGGAACCTTCCACTATGTCTCAAGAGAAAAGTGTTTGAGTAGTGTGTTCTGTTTGTGTTGATATAGGAATATAATACTTGGGCCCTACATTTGAAGACAATTCAGAAGCTTCAAACAACTCAAAGACTTAGAATAAGATGTACAGATGCAGCGGCCGTTATTCGAACACTTCACGTGGTGTTTTTAAACACCTGAAATTGACACAGTAGCACAGTAGCAAAATACTGTACACATTACAATTCATTCATTTCATTGCATTTAATTGCACACAATCCATGGAATTCAAACAAAGCAACCGCGATAAACACGTGTACCTGGGGCGTTTGGCTGCATAAATGCCGTGTGGAGTACAGCAGCGCACACGAAAATCCGTGATTTGTTCGAATAACAGCCGCTGCATCTGTAACAAATAAAGTCCAATATCGGTGCTTCAAAGTTCATGCAGTAAAGTGTTGATTTATATACAGTATGTGTTTATTTAATCAACAATACATTTATTAACAATCAGGTAAGCCTTACTTCAGGGTGGATTGTTCATAATGTTGTATCCATAAGGTAAGTGATGCAGAGTTAATATAGGAAGCTCTGAGTGCAGGCGCCTGTAGATGTGTATGGGAAGATCACCCTGGCCGGTGGTCCACCGCCGACCCTGTTAGATCCTCATGTCTTGATATCTATCACCTTGGAGTTACCTTCATAATAATTGTTTCAGAATATTTCCATAGAGCTCTCCCTATTAATGTGAGAAAAAAACTTTGTAGTACTCATAGATGTTTGGTAATACAGTACAAGGGAAACAGTCCCACAAAGAGTCAAAAAATGGCAATGCACTGCACTGCTGAAAAAATAAGGGCTAGAGTACACTAATTAAAAGGTAACATTTATTTATTCAGCTCGTAACAGCATAAAAGCAGGCATAGAGGATTGGCAAAGTACACCTTCAGTGCTTTATTGAAGAGTGTCTATCCATTTGACAGTATTCTGGTTAAATAGGGATTTGCAGTGGAAGTTACGCCATGTGTATCTATAGGACATGTCCCAACCAACCTGGGCATACAAATATAAAAACATGAATATTCAATATTAGATACAGTGACCCCTCCAGTGGAGGTCAACGTCTCATGGCTATTTAATACATTCAATATGCAACAACATGCATCTATAAAAAAAATGCATATACGGTTCAAACAATTGATAAAAACAATTTTCCAACTGTAATGTAAGTGAATAAAAGACATTATAACAATATACAGTAGCATGATATTTACTCAAAGAAGTAAGAGGTGATAAGGAAATTAAAATGACAGTGAGCCGGACATACTGTACTGTATCGCAGAAAGAAATTACCATTGTTGCATAAAGATGGTAATCATACGTGTGTGTGTGTATGTATGTGTGTGTGTGTCTGTGTGTATGTATGTATATATATATATATATATATATATATATATATATATATATATATATATATATATATATATATATATATATATATATATATATATATATATATATATAATACACAAAGAAAATACAGTAGCGCCACTTGTGAAACAAGGTGATATAAACAATATTTAACTAAAAAATAAAAATATAAAGAACAATATATATATATATAAATAACAATATATTAATCTAAAAAACTATATTACGTGCCAACAATAGTGATAACATATAACAAACAAGAAAAAAGAAAAACAAAATTGTGGAAAGTCCAACCCTTAGTGCAAGTCCAGAAAAATTCAAAATGAGGAACAAGATGATTGCCAGGGATCCAAGGCTGCTCCCAGAAGGAATAACCAATTCCAACAGAAATCTATAGAAAGAGAACAGAGAGCGCACGTCCCATAGTGTAAAAAAGTACATTTAATATTAAAAAGAGGCCAAGGGATTAAGGACACTCACAAAAGTAAAATAATTATAAGCAGTTTGTGATATAAATACCACCAACAGGGCAACACCGTCCTGGAACACATCCGTGGATCGATTGCCAATCCAGTTCACCTTCAGCAGTTTCTGATGAATGAGAACACAGTGTCTCTGCTTGGAATGCAATTTCAAGTTGTCAGCCTCAGATCAGCTCCATGCGCTCTCCGGACGTAAAGTGCGCACTTGCGTGATGACGTAGTGTCGTAGTGACGTACCCTGACGCGTTTCGTCACTGAAGTGACTTTTTCAAAGGGAATACTAACATGGTGGAGGACTCGGTCTTTATAGGCACACCCAGAATAAGGGGGGTGGTCAAAAGAGCGACCAGAGGCCAATCATCAGTGCCTATACAAATAGGCTAAGGCACTGGAGATTAGCCAATAGAAACGCCTGTAACCGTCCCTGTATATCAATACTTTACAAATTGCAATATACTAATAGGCATATAAACCACAACTAAATGATAATAATAATTAAAATCATATTACATATAGACAAACTAATTCACAGACAAAAATAGAATAAAAAAAAATAAAATAATAGATAATGAATTATAATTGCGAAACATAATAATAAAATACTTAACATATGTGTGTGCATGTATATGTGAGTGGACACATATAATCATGTCCCACACGCATACACATACACAAACAATGAAGGCCCATAATTATAATATTAATAATCAAAAAATCATCATGGAAATCATATGATAAATAATAATAATAAAAAAAAAAAAAACATGTCCATATGTATATATAAATACACATAGCCCAGGTCACCCATCATTCTATAACCATAAAATTACAGATAAACTCCATTTAATATACAGTGGAATATATACATATATAAAAATGTATACAGAGGAGAATATATATATATATATGAAGACAAAAAAAAGAAACGCGCCCGATCCTAGTGCATTATGTATATTGTCATTTAATATAACAAAAAAGAGTCCAACAATTTAAAACTCACAAACAACATGAATAAAAGAGAGAGTTATTAGTAATACTCATGCACCAAGCACAGGAACTCTGCTGCTCTGCTCACATGCCTCTCCACTGCACACGATCTGAACACGATCAGAAGCCCTCTGAGCCACCGTCCAGCAGGAACTCAGGTATCGTGTCACTTCTCTTTGTGTCCTCCGGAAACTATCCGCACATGTAACGTGTGCCAGACCGGGTAAACCAAAGCAGGAGCCGTGGGGAATAGGCTGTCATTTT
Source organism: Ascaphus truei (assembly GCF_040206685.1). Lineage (NCBI taxonomy): Eukaryota > Metazoa > Chordata > Amphibia > Anura > Ascaphidae > Ascaphus > Ascaphus truei. The sequence continues at coordinate 524,706,356 of NC_134483.1, forward strand.
CAGCATCTTTGAGTCCCAAATGCAGAGGTGTATGGTGTTTGCTTGCTCTCATTTAGCAATTACCCTTTTTTTTTTATTATTGTTTAGGATATATATATATATTAATTTATAAAATTGTTCATCATTTTTTATGCTTTTAGAGATATCTCTTTGCTGTGTAATAGAATATAGGCATCTATAAAAAAAAATCATACATGTACATTTATAGGGTCATATAGATCCCAACAGGCGCAGTCTTTTTATTATATATATATATATATATATATATATATATATATATATATATATATATATATATATATATATATATATATTTTATATATATATATATATATATATATATATATATATATATATATATATTTTATATATATATATATATATATATATATATATATATATATATATATATATATATATATATATAATTACCAGATGGGGGTCCGGGAAAAAACGAGACAGCACACAGCCAGGGAAATCCAGAAATGTTGTATTCAATAGAAATACATGGCACTGCATCCAACGTTTCGGTCATCGAAGTGTGACCTTCCTCAGGGACGTGCAGGAGGAAGGTCACACTTCGATGACCAAAACGTTGGATGCAGTGCCATGTATTTCTATTGAATACAACATTTCTGGATTTCGCCTGGCTGTGTGCTGTCTCGTTTTTTCCCGGACCCCCATCTGGTAAAATCTATTTGTGTATGTGCATATATGGGACAAGCATCAGTGGATTATCTGTTTACAGTGTGCCAACTGCCCTTTTGTTCTTGTATATATATATTTCCCAGAATCCCTTGCTGCAGTGGAAGCGCTGTATGCTGGGCGATAATGGGGAAAGACAGGGTTGCAGACCTGTCTAAGACATGCAAATGAGCATACAGTAATATTTACAGTTGCTTTATGCTTTACTGTGGAGGGTTTTTGTCACTTTTTTTACCCACCATAACCGTAATAATTGTGGTGATTTTATATATATATAAAAACAGAGATAGCGCCCGCCCCATAGCATAACACTGTGTATTTATTGTAAAAAGGAAGGGGAAGGGAGGGGGGAAGGAATCACACTCACAAGATAAAAATGATAAAAAGGCAGTTTGTGAATATATCACCACCATCCGGTTCTTTACTGCGGAATTGCGTCTCTGTGGACTCCTTCAGGACTGCCAGTAGAAGTCACCGCTCACCGGATTCCTGGGGTGCCGTTTGCCGTCTGTTTGCCATCCAGAAAACTCAGCTCTCCACTTCGAATGGCCGCCGTATAGATCCCACGCTGGATTTGGCCTCGTGCGCGTGCGCAGCGTCATAGTGACGTAATTTCGCGCTCATATATATATATATATAAAATATATTTTATTGTAAAACAAATACATAATACCTGTGTTCCTCCTTTTAGGAATATTATATGCAGCTTGTAAAATGATTGATAACAAAGGAAGAGACTGTGATAGAGGTCACAGACTATTCCAGAAGGTTTGATGATCACCTGGGCAATTAGAGCATAACTTTTATTAAGTAAAACTAAAAAAGGATGACAAATAATAAGTGAAGTGACTTATTCATACAATATGCTTTATTAATTGTGTAAAAAAGGAGAAAAACCAAAGTAGGTGCAGAGCTCAGGTAAATATGTACTGCCAATAAGTCTGTGTGAATACATAGTGACCAGCTAGGTAAGTAACCCGTATGCAAATTATTTTAATATGAACAAAGGCAAAGATATAAAATGGACTCAGGTTACAAGGGACACCCTTTGTCTTGGAACATACTAGATTGAAGAGAGATGTCATTGAATTCCCTGTAAACCTAAGACATTTAGCCTGAATAAGCATTGGCAACACAAGCATACCTTTTTTCTAGGGGAATTACTAGGTTGAGAGAGAGGTAAGTAGCTTATTTTCTAAATAGTTTATAGAGAGCAGGCATATGCATATGCTGATGCAGCGGCATTTATCCGAACATTTGACGGAGTTGTTTTCCTGATCTTTTCTGTATTCCACGCGTCATTCACGCTCTATTCTTCCGTGAATGCTGCTTTCAAATGTCGCCAATCACACGTCACACCTGTGTTTACCGCGGTTGATTCACTGATTTCTTAATCTGTCATGTGGCAGAAATGAAGGAATTGCAATGTGTACTGTACAGTACTGTGCTACTGTGTCAATTTGCAGGTGTTTAAAAAACACATAAAACAGATAAAAAACAAGTCTACAGTACCACAGTGGTCCATTGTGAATCGACCTTGGTCCTTGATGTTATCAAATTTAGGATTTTGACGTCCCCTCAGAGTCCTGGTCTGTGAGTGTGGCGAGTCGGAAGCTTTGTTGTTCCCTTGACGGGTTTTGAGCTGAAGCGGATCGGACGGAGCAATAGAGATTTGTTTCCATTTGTCTCTTCAATATAACCTTTATTGGGTACTGTGTTATGGACAATACTTGCTAGCATTGTTTCTCTACCCCTACTGCTATTTAATATACTGGATCAGGAGCAGTCTATGCTGAAGGGACCCAGGAAGCAAGTACCCAGCTTCCAGAGTGGTAACATGTACCCTAAACATGCCCTGCTTATATGATTAGTCCTTCTTCTACGTGCAATCATTTACACTTTATTATTGTCACAATATAAGTACTTTTTTTACAATATGAGAGTCGTGCGCTTTGTTCTTTTTCTCTTATACACGTGCTGCGTGTGATGATTGGGCCATCCATTCTAACAAGCTGCAGACTCTCCCTGATTGTTAAAGGTTTTTGAATTTTATTTTTATTACATATATTATTGCTTTAACACTTTTAGGAATACAAGTTTGTGTTCCCTTAAAACCTTATTAGTGCACTTATTACAACAGAACATATCAATCTATCAGGTTGTTATATACACTCACTATTAGTTTTAACATAACAATTTTACACATTTGTTGCACAGTTTATTGTTTTTTTTTAACTATACAGTACAGTATTAAGTTTAAAGCTGCAGTTCAAGATGCCGTTTAAAAAAAAAATATATATATATTTTTTAAAACAATACAGTATTATATGTGCATCAATACAATATGCACGCAAACAAGTGATTAGCTACAGTAAGCTGCAGATCGATCTGTTCTCCTGTAATCAATCAGTTTGCTCAGCATTATTGAAAATGTATTATTACACACATGTAGGATATTGCTTGAACTGCTGCTTTAATTCCCAATGACACAATTGTAGTGTACAGTATGCTTGCCATACAGTATCAATGCTTGTACTCATGCACTCATTTTTTCCCCCCCAGAAAATAAACTTTGACATCGAGCGGCAAAATATATGGAGGAAGTTCTATGGAACTCTAATATCGCTTTTTTAAAACGTTGCTTGCGCATTGTGATGCTATGTTTTCATATTCGATACATTTTTATATTGTGTGATGCATGTTTTTAATATTTTATCAATTTATTACTATTAAAAACCTTTACATTCTGCTAGGCTTTGTCTGCTTTGCCTATGGTTTATGGAAATATCTCAGACACATATCCATGGTATTTATGTACTGTTGTGGGAACTTTGATTGTAAAACTGTTCAAATGATTTCTTTGAACTACAGAATACAGTCTAATCCCACACACCAGGCCTGGCAAAGTGAGTTGCACCTCCTCCTCCCCCCCTCACAAAGCAAAATGCATTCAAAAGCTTATCAACACCTCCCCCGACCGATTCACGTGTGATAAGTCCTTCATGGATTGGCCAAAATGATTTCAATACAAGTATGAATGTCAAGTTGGAAGAAAACAGAAAAAAAAAAGGCAGAACGGTTTCTTTTTTCCCCCTTCTTTTCTTCTAGAGAATGGCTAAATAAATGAGTAATTTGAAGGAAACCTTGTGTGATGCATGTTTTTAATATTTAATCAATATATACATTCTTAAAATCACTTACTTTTAATTTCTATATGAGGTGGCATACTCTAATTTTTTTTTTACAGTATACCTGTACTATTGAAAACCTTCACCTTCTGCTAGGCTTGGTCTGTATTGCATACGGTTTAATCCTGCACACTAGGTTTGGCAAAGAGAGTTGCACACCACCACCCTCACAAAGCAAAATGCAGTTTATCGACACCTCTCCCGGCTGATTCATTATTGTTCTCTGCCCGGTTTAACACGCATGCACACGTGTGATAACTCCTTCATGGGGATTTGGCCAAAATTACTTCACTACCAGTGTGAATGTCAAATCTGGAGAAAAAAAAAAGTCAGAACAGGTTCTTTTTTTTTTCTTTTCTGCCAGACAATGACTTAGTAAATGAGTCATTTGAAGAAAACATTGTGTGATACATGCATACTTTGCATACGGATATGGAAATATCCCAGACTCACACCCATGGTATTTATGTGCTATTTTTATTATAACTATAATAGGTAAGACAGTACACACATGTCCAATACATGTATAATATATATAGAACAGTAAGCACAGACCTCACTACAGTACATTAAAGTACCTTACTACATTCTGGTGACACTCCCTTTATGCTGTAAAAGAACAGGCAAAACATCATCACATCCCCCCAGCCCCAAGTCTTACTACAGTAACAAGACAACGGTAATGCAACCGCTTATCAACCCCCCCCCCCCCCCTGAGCCATTCATTAAAATTCTTGTAGCCTTCTTGAAGGAACCATTATGTGAAATGTTATACGGTCCTTACTGTACAGTATGTTTTATAAAATGTGACACAATGAAACAATGAAACAATTTTAAAAATGCAACTTTTTTTGGAGTTAAAACATTATTTTATATATTTATTATATTATAAAGCAATAACGGAAATATGTAATATTTAATTTTTCCTCAGAAAATAAACTTTGTTATCAAGCGGAGAACGGATAATGGAGGAATTTCGAGTACCTACAGTTACATAGTTACATAGTTACATAGTAGATGAGGTTGGAAAAAGACATAGGTCCATCAAGTTCAACCTATGCTAAATTTAGACAACAGATACTTTATCCTATATCTATATTTACTTATTGATCCAGACGAAGGCAAACAAAAACCCCATTAAGGGGAAAAATTAATTTCTTCCTAACTCCAAGAATTGGCAATCAGATTAATCCCTGGTTCAACATCCTTCCCATGTTTACTTATTTGGTATATCCCTGTATACCTTTCCCATCTAAAAAGATGTCCAACCTTTTTTTAACAAATCTATTGTATCTGCCTTCACAATCTCCATGGGTAATGAATTCCACATTTTAACTGCCCTTACTGTAAAGAACCCTTTCCTTTGTTGCTGGTGAAATTTCCTTTGCTCCAACCTTAAGGGATGGCCCGAGTCCTTAGTACTGCCCGTGTGATGAATAGTTCTTTTGAAAGCTCCTTGTATTGTCCCTGAATATATTTGTATATAGTTATCATATCCCCTCTTAGACGCCTCTTTTCTAATGTAAATAAATCTAATTTAGCTAGTCTCTCCTCATAAGTTAGAATGTCCATCCCCTTTATTAATTTGGTGGCTCTTCTCTGCACTCTCTCTAGTTCGATAATGTTTTTTCTTAGGATTGGTGCCCAAAATTGTACTCCATATTCAAGGTGTGGTCTTACTAATGCTTTGTAAAGGGGAATAATTATGTTTACTTCCCTTCCATCCATTGCCCGTTTGATGCAAGATAAGATCTTGTTTGCCTTTGCAGCTACTGCATGACATTGGGCACTATTGCTAAGCCTGCTGTCTTCAAGCACTCCTAAATCCTTCTCCATCTAGGATTCCCCCAATATATCGCCATTTAATTTGTAAGTCACCTTTTTATTCTTGCTTCCCAAATGCATAACCTTACATTAATCTGTATTAAACCTCATCTGCCATTTAACTGCGCACGTTTCCAGTCTCTCCAAGTTCTTCTGAAGAGAAATTACGTCCTGCTCTGATTCTATTACCTTACACAATTTAGTATCGTCAGCAAAGATGGAGACTTTGCTCTTGATCCCAATCTCAAGGTCATTAATAAACAAGTTAAAAAGCAGGGGTCCCAGTACCGATCCCTGAGGTACTCCACTCATGACTTTAGCCCAACATGAAAAAGTTCCATTTATGACAACCCTCTGTTGTCTGTCCTTTAACCAGTTTTCAATCCAGGTGCATATATTATTACTGAGTCCAGCTTTCTTTATTTTGTACACCAACCTCTTGTGTGAAACCGTATCAAAAGCCTTTGCAAAATCTAAGTAGACCACATCAACGGCATTACCCTGGTCTAGATTCCTACTTACCTCCTCAAAGAAACAAATAAGGTTTGTTTGGCAAGATCTATCCTTCATAAATCCATGCTGACTATTACTAATAATTATATTTTCCATTAGGTATAACTGAATATTATTCCGTATTAAACCTTCGAGTAGTTAACCTACTATTGAAGTCAGGCTTACAGGTCTGTAATTTCCCAGTTGTGATCTAGCTCCCTTTTTAAATATAGGAACCACATCTGCTTTACGCCAATCTTGTGTACTGAGCCTGTGGAAATGGAGTCATTGAATATTAAATATAATGGTTTTGCTATTACTAAGCTTAACTCCTTGAGAACTCTTGGATGTATGCCATCGGGGCCAAGTGCCTTATTAACTTTAATTTTTTCAAGTCGCTTATGAACTTCTTCCTCAGTTAACCAATTGTTCATTAATATGGAGGTTGTGGCTTCCTCCTGCGGCACTACTAATGAACTTGATTCTTCCCTGGTAAACACAGAGGCAAAGAATTTGTTTAATACCTCAGCTTTTTCCTTATCTCCAATAATCTGCCTACCCATCTCACACTGAAAGGGTCCTATATTTTCTTTTCTCATTTTTTTGTTATTAAGGTACTTAAAGAACTTTGTAGGGTTGACCTTACTTTCTATTGCAATCCTTTTTTCATTATCCATTTTTGCTAATTTGATTGCCCTTTTGCAATGTTTGTTACATTCCTTATAATTCTGATACGATGTCTCTGTCCCTTCTGACTTAAAGAATCTAAACGTCTTCCTCTTCTTGTCCATTCCTCCCCTACCTATTTATTTAGCCACATTGGTTTTGACTTATTTCTTTTATACTTATTACCCAAGGGTATACACTGATAAGTGGGCTTTTCTAACAATGTTTTAAAGACTGCCGATTTATCTTCTACTTTTTTCCCTGCAAAAACATCATCCCAATGTATTACTACTAGATTAGACCTCAGTTTATTAAAATCTGCCTTTCTAAAGTTTAAGGTCTTTGTTGAACCCAAGTAATCTGTTTTTTGATAATTTATTTCAAATGAAATCATGTTATGATCACTGTTACCCAAATGTTCCAGGACATGAATATTTGTTATTACTTCTACATTGTTTGATATGACCAAATCCAGAACTGCCCCTCTCCTGGTTGGTTCCTCAATAATTTGGGTCATATAATTGTCTTTAAGCACCCCCAAAAACCTGTTTCCTTTTGTTGTAACGCTAATCTCATTGCCCCAGTCTATGCCTGGATAATTAAAATCCCCCATTTTGCAAACATGACCCAGTTTTGATGCCTTCTCCATTTGCAAAAGTATTTTAGCTTCCTCAATCTCACAGATATTTGGTGGTTTATAGCATATTCCCACAAACATTTTCTTTATACTTTTATCTCCACTGCTAATTTCTAGCCATAAAGTCTCTACATTTTCATCATTCCCTTCATAGACATCATCCCTTATAATAGGTTTTAGATCCGGTTT